>NC_134831.1:93444916-93744916 GCF_004210375.1 Tachypleus tridentatus
AATATGTATTATTACATTAAAAGTTTCAGTGTTTTGGTGTTACATTATACTTAAACAGAAAGAAATTACTAGAAAGATAAAACAATGATAATGTTCAGATTTGAAATGGGTTACAATACAGTACAAAACAATAGCTGATTACAATATAAGATAAATCAACAACTGATAGATATATCGGTTAGATAAAGTAACAATAGTGTTGTTATTTCAATTGGGTTACAATATAGAACAGTTGACAATACTTTCGCATAGGCTAGTTAAACTTTCTAACAAAAGAAATGAAAATATATTGTGGAAAATACTGACTTCGCTCGTTCTTTCTTGACCAGTAGGCTTGAAAGTCACACAAAATGGTTGATATTGACACTAGCTTCTGGTCAAGTAAAAGTTTGGAACTGAGAATGTCCTCAGTTAACAATGCAAATAATTTAAGATAATAATCTAAGTTGAAGTATATGATGTCATAAAACAAACAATCTGATCATTAGAATACATTGATTCATCAGTTCTCTTGCTGTTAACGAAATTTTCGGCTGTAATCCCAACAATATCTCACAAGGCTCAACCAAATTATTCAATATATATATATATATATTTTATATTTTGCATAAATTAGAGACTACCAAAAGATGTTCAAGATGTAATACAACAATAAAGTCTACATAAATCCGTTATTTATTTAAATACCTTTCTGGTCACATGCTCGTTTTAAATGAATTAACAAAAATAGATTAAACATTGTCAGATTTGGTAATAGCTACGTGAATGAAAACTGTGGCTAGTAAGTTTTAGATATTGTAACAATGTTGTTATTTTTTAGCAATGTGAAATGAGATTCCACACAGTCACTGATTTTCTGCTGTAAAATATTAAGAAACTATTTTTAGTATTATTATTTCTATTTGTAAAGTGTAGAATATACCTCAGTTTGTGACCACGTAGTTCCAAAATTCGCAGCTACTCGTGAGTGAAACAGCATGACATGTTTATATAGAAAAAGTTATGATCGACAAAAAGTTTATATAAAACCGATAATATCACAAAGTTCATAAAAGTCTGGTACAACTGATGACAGGAGAAGATTCAGAAGACAATTTAAGTCCTCTAGATCAGATGTGAAGTATCTTATATCACTCAGACTAAAATATGAGGCCTTGAGTGGAGTTTCAAAAACATAGTTTTGTTAAAGTTAAACTTTCTAGAATCCGATGCAAGTTGCATAAAAAAAGGAGTGAACTGATGGTGTGTTATTTGTTGAAGAAAAGAAGCGAAACAGAAGAATTTCCAAAAAGTTAAATACTTGGACAACACGGATGTATAGAAGAGCTTTGGTCTGATGGGTGGGGTTCTAGATGTTTATAGTTAACAAATTCCAGTGAGTTCATCACACGAATAGAGAGAATTTTCTATATCCTTTAGATGAAGATATCACATCTGAGGATCATTAAACTGGAATTGACTTCAGTGATGAAGTTCCTGGATTTTACCTGGTGTATACAAAATCTCATCCGCCATGCCGCTATTTTTTATGTCATTTGCCTCGATGATAACGACTCCTAGCATAGAGGGAGCACCCTCGAATACCTTGGTTGCTTAGTGTGACGTCTTCAAAACCGAGGCTTGAATATTTGTGAATAAGTGTGGAGTGTTGGAGACTAGTTTAATCAAGAAAAGCAGTAATGACAACCAAAGTTAAAGAAGGAAGTCTGAATAGTTCCTAAAGAAACCTGGAACGCAAATCCTTTTTAGTCTCCATAGTCTCAAAGATAAAAATCCTCTTCAACTAGAGAGGTGACAAACTCTAAACTTCATTGATATGTTTTCCTTTCAAACATCACGTCGTTCCGAAATGCCCCTCGCTAGTACAGCGGTGTGTCTACGGATTTACAACGCAAAAATCAGGGGTTCGATTCCCCTTGGTGAGCTCAGCAGAGAGCCCGATGTGGCTTTGCTATAAGAAAAACACACACAGTTCCGAAATACGTAAACTTAGAGTAGCTCCACCTTTGTTGAATTTAAAATACGTGGCGAGGTTATAGTGTTCGTTAATGTATGCACAACCCTATGAATGTTATTAATAAATGACAAATGATAAACAGTCACGAACTGGAATACCTCTGATCAGAGCCACGATACAGGAACTCATAGGAGAAGCCTGATATGATGCTATTTATTACTGACGTGATTTGTTTACTGGGAAATACTTTAATTTTACATAACTTCAGGTAGTAAAGTACTTGAAGCTTAGTTTGTTTTAATTCGGTTCTAGAACATTATCAGTGATACCTACACCAGGTCCCGGCATGGCCAGGTGATTAAGGCACTCGACTCATAATCTAAAGGTCGCTGGTTCGAATCACTGTCGCACCGAACACGCTTGGCCTTTTAGCCATGGGGGCGTTATAATGTAACGGTCAATCCCACTATTTGTAGTAGCCCAAGTGTTAGTAGTGGGTGGTGATGACTCTCTGCCTTCCTTCACTCTAGTCTCACACTGATAAATTAGAAACGACTAGCGCAGTTATCCCTCGTGTAGCTTTGAGCGAAATTCAAAAAACAAACAAACCTAAACAAATCTACTCCAGCCGTTTCTACTTCTGAAGTCGAAGGTTATAGTGAATACAACAAATGAGGTTCGTTCCTGTGACGCACCAGCGACCCCAATGCACGCTATTTTACGACACAGAGACTCGAACCATGAACCATCGGAAGCAAAGTCTCGGTGCACTAGCCCATCGGCCACACCTGGCTATTTAACTTGTATAAAACATAACATTACACGCTTTTAACTTTACACGATACCTGTCTGCTGTGTGTCAAACCTAAATAAATAATTTTGATACTATTTCAGTGGTCGTACATTTCAAGATTTCACCAGATCAATGAAGTGCTTGTATATATAAGAATATTTTGATATAGTCCGCACCATCGGCTGAGGAGAATTCTGTTAAACACTTTCCATACCAAAAGAAAGCATTGGTTAAATAATGTCCAATTCACAAGAGAAAAGTAGATGAATAATGTCCAGTAAAACAAGAGAAAAGTGGTTAAATAATGTTCAATAAAACAATAGAACAGTAGTTAAATAATGTTCAATGAAACAAGAGAAGAGTGGTTAAATAATGTCCAATAAAACAAGAGAACAGTAGTTAAATAATGTCCAATAAAACAAGAGAAGAATGGATAAATGATGTCCAATGAAACAAGAGAACAGTAGTTAAATAATGTCCAATAAAACAATAGAAGAGTGGTTAAATAATGTTCAATAAAAGAAGAGAAGAGTAGTTAAATAATGTCCAATAAAACAAGAGAACAGTAGTTAAATAATGTCCAATAAAACAAGAGAAGAGTGGTTAAATAATGTCCAATGAAACAAGAGAAGAGTAGTTAAATAATGTTCAATAAAAAAAGAGAAGAGTAGTTAAATAATGTCCAATAAAACAAGAGAAGAGTAGTTAAATAATGTCCAATAAAACAAGAGAAGAGTAGTTAAATAATGTCCAATAAAACAAGAGAAGAGTGGTTAAATAATGTCCAATGAAACAAGAGAAGAGGAGTTAAATAATGTCCAATAAAACAAGAGAAGAGTAGTTAAATAATGTCCAATGAAACAAGAGAAGAGTAGTTAAATAATGTCCAATAAAACAAGAGAAGAGTAGTTAAATAATGTCCAATAAAACAAGAGAAGAGTGGTTAAATAATGTCCAATGAAACAAGAGAAGAGTAGTTAAATAATGTTCAATAAAAGAAGAGAAGAGTGGTTAACTAATGTCCAATAAAACAAGAGAAGAGTAGTTAAATAATGTCCAATAAAACAAGAGAAGAATGGTTAAATAATGTCCAAAGAAACAAGAGAAGAGTAGTTAACTAATGTCTAATAAAACAAGAGAAGAGTAGTTAAATAATGTCCAATAAAACAAGAGAAGAGTAGTTAAATAATGTCCAATAAAACAAGAGAAGAGTGGTTAAATAATGTCCAATGAAACAAGAGAAAAGTAGTTAAATAATGTTCAATAAAAGAAGAGAATAGTGGTTAAATAATGTCCAATAAAACAAGAGAAGAGTAGTTAAATAATGTCCAATTCACAAGAGAAGAGTAGTTAAATAATGTTCAATAAAAGAAAAGAAGAGTGGTTAAATAATGTTCAATAAAACAAGAGAAGAGTGGTTAATTAATGTTCAATAAAAGAAGAGAAGAGTAGTTAAATAATGTCCAATAAAACAAGAGAACAGTAGTTAAATAATGTCAAATAAAACAAGAGAAGAGTGGTTAAATGATGTCCAATGAAACAAGAGAACAGTAGTTATATAATGTCCAATAAAACAAGAGAAGAGTGGTTAAATAATGTCCAATGAAACAAGAGAAGAGTAGTTAAATAATGTTCAATAAAAGAAGAGAAGAGTAGTTAAATAATGTCCAATAAAACAAGAGAAGAGTAGTTAAATAATGTCCAATAAAACAAGAGAAGAGTAGTTAAATAATGTCCAATAAAACAAGAGAAGAGTGGTTAAATAATGTCCAATGAAACAAGAGAAGAGTAGTTAAATAATGTCCAATAAAACAAGAGAAGAGTAGTTAAATAATGTCCAATAAAACAAGAGAAGAGTAGTTAAATAATGTCCAATAAAACAAGAGAAGAGTGGTTAAATAATGTCCAATGAAACAAGAGAAGAGTAGTTAAATAATGTCCAATAAAACAAAAGAAGAGTAGTTAAATAATGTCCAATTCACAAGAGAAGAGTAGTTAAATAATGTTCAATAAAACAAGAGAAGAGTAGTTAAATAATGTCCAATAAAACAAGAGAAGAGTGGTTAAATAATGTCCAATGAAACAAGAGAAGAGTAGTTAAATAATGTCCAATAAAAAAAGAAGAGAAGAGTGGTTAAATAATGTCCAATAAAACAAGAGAAGAGTAGTTAAATAATGTCCAATAAAACAAGAGAAGAGTAGTTAAATAATGTCCAATAAAACAAGAGAAGAGTGGTTAAATAATGTCCAATGAAACAAGAGAAGAGTAGTTAAATAATGTTCAATAAAAGAAGAGAAGAGTGGTTAAATAATGTCCAAAAAAACAAGAGAAGAGTAGTTAAATAATGTCCAATAAAACAAGAGAAGAGTAGTTAAATAATGTTCAATAAAACAAGAGAAGAGTTAAATAATGTCCAATAAAACAAGAGAAGAGTGGTTAAATAATGTCCAATAAAACAAGAGAAGAGTAGTTAAATAATGTCCAATAAAACAAGAGAAGAGTAGTTAAATAATGTCCAATAAAACAAGAGAAGAGTAGTTAAATAATGTCCAATAAAAACAAGAGAAGAGTAGTTAAATAATGTCCAATAAAACAAGAGAAGAGAAGTTAAATAATGTCCAATGAAACAAGAGAAGAGTAGTTAAATAATGTCCAATAAAACAAGAGAAGAGTAGTTAAATAATGTCCAATAAAACAAGAGAAGAGTAGTTAAATAATGTCCAATAAAAAAACAAGAGAAGAGTAGTTAAATAATGTCCAATAAAACAAGAGAAGAGTGGTTAAATAATGTCCAATGAAACAAGAGAAGAGTAGTTAAATAATGTTCAATAAAAAGAAGAGAAGAGTGGTTAAATAATGTCCAATAAAACAAGAGAAGAGTAGTTAAATAATGTCCAATAAAACAAGAGAAGAGTAGTTAAATAATGTTCAATAAAACAAGAGAAAGTAGTTAAATAATGTCCAATAAAACAAGAGAAGTTAAATAATGTCAATAAAACAAGAGAAGAGTAGTTAAATAATGTCCAATAAAACAAGAAGAAAACAGTGGTTAAATAATGTCCAATAAAACAAGAGAAGAGTAGTTAAATAATGTCCAATAAAACAAGAGAACAGTAGTTAAATAATGTCAAATAAAACAAGAGAAGAGTGGTTAAATGATGTCCAATGAAACAAGAGAAGAGTAGTTAAATAATGTCCAATAAAACAAGAGAAGAGTGGTTAAATAATGTCCAATGAAACAAGAGAAGAGTAGTTAAATAATGTTCAATCAATAAAAGAAGAGAAGAGTAGTTAAATAATGTCCAATAAAACAAGAGAAGAGTAGTTAAATAATGTCCAATAAAACAAGAGAAGAGTAGTTAAATAATGTCCAATAAAACAAGAGAAGAATGGTTAAATAATGTCCAATGAAACAAGAGAAGAGTAGTTAACTAATGTCCAATAAAACAAGAGAAGAGTAGTTAAATAATGTCCAATAAAACAAGAGAAGAGTAGTTAAATAATGTCCAATAAAACAAGAGAAGAGTGGTTAAATAATGTCCAATGAAACAAGAGAAGAGTAGTTAAATAATGTCCAATAAAACAAGAGAAGAGTAGTTAAATAATGTCCAATAAAAACAAGAGAAGAGTAGTTAAATAATGTCCAATAAAACAAGAGAAGAGTAGTTAAATAATGTCCAATAAAACAAGAGAAGAGTAGTTAAATAATGTTCAATAAAAAGAAGAGAAGAGTGGTTAAATAATGTCCAATAAAACAAGAGAAGAGTAGTTAAATAATGTCCAATAAAACAAGAGAAGAGTAGTTAAATAATGTTCAATAAAAAACAAGAGAAGAGTGGTTAAATAATGTCCAAAAAACAAGAGAAGAGTGGTTAAATAATGTTCAATAAAACAAGAGAAGAGTAGTTAAATAATGTCCAATAAAACAAGAGAAGAGTAGTTAAATAATGTCCAATAAAACAAGAGAAGAGTAGTTAAATAATGTCCAATAAAACAAGAGAAAGTAGTTAAATAATGTCCAAGTAGTTAAATAATGTCCAATAAAACAAGAGAAGAGTAGTTAAATAATGTCCAATAAAACAAGAGAAGAGTAGTTAAATAATGTCCAATAAAACAAGAGAAGAGTAGTTAAATAATGTCCAATAAAACAAGAGAAGAGTAGTTAAATAATGTCCAATAAAACAAGAGAAGAGTAGTTAAATAATGTCCAATAAAACAAGAGAAGAGTGGTTAAATAATGTCCAATAAAACAAGAGAAGAGTAGTTAAATAATGTCCAATAAAACAAGAGAAGAGTAGTTAAATAATGTCCAATAAAACAAGAGAAGAGTAGTTAAATAATGTCCAATAAAACAAGAGAAGAGTAGTTAAATAATGTCCAATAAAACAAGAGAAGAGTAGTTAAATAATGTCCAATAAAACAAGAGAAGAGTGGTTAAATAATGTCCAATAAAACAAGAGAAGAGTAGTTAAATAATGTCCAATAAAAGAACAAGTTAAATAAGTCCAATAAAAAACAAGAGAAGAGTAGTTAAATAATGTCCAATAAAACAAGAGAAGAGTAGTTAAATAATGTCCAATAAAACAAGAGAAGAGTAGTTAAATAATGTCCAATGAAACAAGAGAAGAGTAGTTAAATAATGTCCAATAAAAAACAAGAGAAGAGTAGTTAAATAATGTCCAATAAAACAAGAGAAGAGTAGTTAAATAATGTCCAAACAAGAGAAGAGTAGTTAAATAATGTCCAATAAAACAAGAGAAGAGTAGTTAAATAATGTCCAATAAAACAAGAGAAGAGTAGTTAAATAATGTCCAATAAAACAAGAGAAGAGTAGTTAAATAATGTCCAATAAAACAAGAGAAGAGTAGTTAAATAATGTCCAATAAAACAAGAGAAGAGTAGTTAAATAATGTCCAATAAAACAAGAGAAGAGTAGTTAAATAATGTCCAATAAAACAAGAGAAGAGTAGTTAAATAATGTCCAATAAAACAAGAGAAGAGTAGTTAAATAATGTCCAATAAAAACAAGAGAAGAGTAGTTAAATAATGTCCAATAAAACAAGAGAAGAGTAGTTAAATAATGTCCAATAAAACAAGAGAAGAGTAGTTAAATAATGTCCAATAAAACAAGAGAAGAGTAGTTAAATAATGTCCAATAAAACAAGAGAAGAGTAGTTAAATAATGTCCAATAAAACAAGAGAAGAGTAGTTAAATAATGTCCAAAAACAAGAGAAGAGTAGTTAAATAATGTCCAATAAAAACAAGAGAAGAGTAGTTAAATAATGTCCAATAAAACAAGAGAAGAGTAGTTAAATAATGTCCAATAAAACAAGAGAAGAGTAGTTAAATAATGTAAATAAGAGTAAATAATGTAAAACAAGAGAAGAGTGGTTAAATAATGTCCAATAAAACAAGAGAAGAGTAGTTAAATAATGTCCAATAAAACAAGAGAAGAGTGGTTAAATAATGTCCAATAAAACAAGAGAGAGAGTAGTTAAATAATGTCCAATAAAACAAGAGAAGAGTAGTTAAATAATGTCCAATAAAACAAGAGAAGAGTGGTTAAATAATGTCCAATGAAACAAGAGAAGAGTAGTTAAATAATGTCCAATAAAACAAGAGAAGAGTAGTTAAATAATGTCCAATAAAACAAGAGAAGAGTAGTTAAATAATGTCCAATAAAACAAGAGAAGAGTAGTTAAATAATGTCCAATAAAACAAGAGAAGAGTAGTTAAATAATGTCCAATAAAACAAGAGAAGAGTGGTTAAATAATGTCCAATAAAACAAGAGAAGAGTAGTTAAATAATGTCCAATAAAACAAGAGAGAGAGTAGTTAAATAATGTCCAATAAAACAAGAGAAGAGTGGTTAAATAATGTCCAATAAAACAAGAGAAGAAGTTAAATAATGTCCAATAAAACAAGAGAAGAGTGGTTAAATAATGTCCAATAAAACAAGAGAAGAGTAGTTAAATAATGTCCAATAAAACAAGAGAAGAGTAGTTAAATAATGTCCAATAAACAAGAGAAGAGTAGTTAAATAATGTCCAATAAAACAAGAGAAGAGTGGTTAAATAATGTCCAATAAAACAAGAGAAGAGTAGTTAAATAATGTCCAATAAAAAACAAGAGAAGAGTAGTTAAATAATGTCCAATAAAACAAGAGAAGAGTAGTTAAATAATGTCCAATAAAACAAGAGAAGAGTAGTTAAATAATGTCCAATAAAACAAGAGAAGAGTAGTTAAATAATGTCCAATAAAACAAGAGAAGAGTAGTTAAATAATGTCCAATAAAACAAGAGAAGAGTAGTTAAATAATGTCCAATAAAACAAGAGAAGAGTAGTTAAATAATGTCCAATAAAAACAAGAGAAGAGTAGTTAAATAATGTCAATAAAACAATGTTCAATAAAACAAGAGAAAACAAGAGAAGAGTGGTTAAATAAGAGAAGAGAAGTTAAATAATGTCCAATAAAACAAGAGAAGAGTAGTTAAATAATGTCCAATAAAACAAGAGAAGAGTAGTTAAATAATGTCCAATGTTAAAAACAAGAGAAGAGTAGTTAAATAATGTCCAATAAAACAAGAGAAGAGTAGTTAAATAATGTCCAATAAAACAAGAGAAGAGTAGTTAAATAATGTCCAATAAAACAAGAGAAGAGTGGTTAAATAATGTCCAATAAAACAAGAGAAGAGTAGTTAAATAATGTCCAATAAAACAAGAGAAGAGTGGTTAAATAATGTCCAATAAAAAACAAGAGAAGAGTAGTTAAATAATGTCCAATAAAAACAAGAGAAGAGTAGTTAAATAATGTCCAATAAAACAAGAGAAGAGTAGTTAAATAATGTCCAATAAAAACAAGTTAAATAAGAAAGAGTAGTTAAATAATGTCCAATAAAACAAGAGAAGAGTAGTTAAATAATGTCCAATAAAACAATGTCCAAAAACAAAGAGAAGTTAAATAAGTAAAACAAGAGAAGAGTTAAATAATGTCCAATAAAACAAGAGAAGAGTAGTTAAATAATGTCCAATGAAACAAGAGAAGAGTAGTTAAATAATGTCCAATAAAACAAGAGAAGAGTAGTTAAATAATGTCCAATCCAAAAACAAGAGAAGTTAAATAATGTCCAATAAAACAAGAGAAGAGTAGTTAAATAATGTCCAATAAAACAAGAGAAGAGTAGTTAAATAATGTCCAATAAAACAAGAGAAGAGTAGTTAAATAATGTCCAATAAAACAAGAGAAGAGTAGTTAAATAATGTCCAATAAAACAAGAGAAGAGTGGTTAAATAATGTCCAATAAAACAAGAGAAGAGTAGTTAAATAATGTTCAATAAAATGTCCAATAAGACAAGAGAAGAGTAGTTAAATAATGTCCAATAAAACAAGAGAAGAGTAGTTAAATAATGTCCAATAAAACAAGAGAAGAGTGGTTAAATAATGTCCAAGAAACAAGAGAAGAGTAGTTAAATAATGTCCAATAAAACAAGAGAAGAGTAGTTAAATAATGTCCAATAAAACAAGAGAAGAGTAGTTAAATAATGTCCAATAAAACAAGAGAAGAGTAGTTAAATAATGTCCAATAAAAGAAGAGTAGTTAAATAATGTCCAATAAAACAAGAGAAGAGTAGTTAAATAATGTCCAATAAAAACAAGAGAAGAGTAGTTAAATAATGTCCAATAAAACAAGAGAAGAGTAGTTAAATAATGTCCAATAAAACAAAAACAAGAGAAAGTTAAATAATGTCCAATAAAACAAGAGTAGTTAAATAATGTCCAATAAAACAAGAGAAGAGTAGTTAAATAATGTCCAATAAAACAAGAGAAGAGTAGTTAAATAATGTCCAATAAAACAAGAGAAGAGTAGTTAAATAATGTCCAATAAAACAAGAGAAGAGTAGTTAAATAATGTCAATAAAACAATAAAACAAGAGAAGAGTAGTTAAATAATGTCCAATAAAACAAGAGAAGAGTAGTTAAATAATGTCCAATCCAAAAACAAGAGAAGAGTAGTTAAATAATGTCCAATAAAACAAGAGAAGAGTAGTTAAATAATGTCCAATAAAACAAGAGAAGAGTAGTTAAATAATGTCCAATAAAACAAGAGAAGAGTGGTTAAATAATGTCCAATAAAACAAGAGAAGAGTAGTTAAATAATGTCCAATAAAACAAGAGAAGAGTAGTTAAATAATGTCCAATAAAACAAGAGAAGAGTAGTTAAATAATGTCCAATAAAACAAGAGAAGAGTAGTTAAATAATGTCCAATAAAACAAGAGAAGAGTAGTTAAATAATGTCCAATAAAACAAGAGAAGAGTGGTTAAATAATGTCCAATGAAACAAGAGAAGAGTAGTTAAATAATGTCCAATAAAACAAGAGAAGAGTAGTTAAATAATGTCCAATAAAACAAGAGAAGAGTAGTTAAATAATGTCCAATAAAACAAGAGAAGAGTAGTTAAATAATGTCCAATGAAACAAGAGAAGAGTAGTTAAATAATGTCCAATAAAACAAGAGAAGAGTAGTTAAATAATGTCCAATAAAACAAGAGAAGAGTAGTTAAATAATGTCCAATAAAACAAGAGAAGAGTAGTTAAATAATGTCCAATAAAACAAGAGAAGAGTAGTTAAATAATGTCCAATAAAACAAGAGAAGAGTAGTTAAATAATGTCCAATAAAACAAGAGAAGAGTAGTTAAATAATGTCCAATAAAACAAGAGAAGAGTAGTTAAATAATGTCCAATAAAACAAGAGAAGAGTGGTTAAATAATGTCCAAAACAATAAAACAAGAGAAGAGTAGTTAAATAATGTCCAAGAAGAGTAGTTAAATAATGTCCAATAAAACAAGAGAAGAGTAGTTAAATAATGTCCAATAAAACAAGAGAAGAGTAGTTAAATAATGTCAATAAAACAAGAGAAAGTAGTTAAAACAAGAGAAGAGTAGTTAAATAATGTCCAATAAAACAAGAGAAGAGTAGTTAAATAATGTCCAATAAAACAAGAGAAGAGTAGTTAAATAATGTCCAATAAAACAAGAGAAGAGTAGTTAAATAATGTCCAATAAAACAAGAGAAGAGTAGTTAAATAATGTCCAATAAAACAAGAGAAGAGTAGTTAAATAATGTCCAATAAAACAAGAGAAGAAGTTAAATAATGTCCAATAAAACAAGAGAAGAGTGGTTAAATAATGTCCAATAAAACAAGAGAAGAGTAGTTAAATAATGTCCAATAAAACAAGAGAAGAGTAGTTAAATAATGTCCAATAAAACAAGAGAAGAGTAGTTAAATAATGTCCAATAAAACAAGAAGAGAAGTTAAATAATGTAGTTAAATAATGTCCAATAAAACAAGAGAAGAGTAGTTAAATAATGAGAAGAGTAGTTAAATAATGTCCAATAAAACAAGAGAAGAGTAGTTAAATAATGTCCAATAAAACAAGAGAAGAGTAGTTAAATAATGTCCAATAAAACAAGAGAAGAGTGGTTAAATAATGTCCAATGAAACAAGAGAAGAGTAGTTAAATAATGTCCAATAAAACAAGAGAAGAGTAGTTAAATAATGTCCAATAAAACAAGAGAAGAGTAGTTAAATAATGTAAAACCAATAAAACAAGAGAAGAGTAGTTA
This sequence comes from Tachypleus tridentatus, assembly GCF_004210375.1. Taxonomy (NCBI): domain Eukaryota; kingdom Metazoa; phylum Arthropoda; class Merostomata; order Xiphosura; family Limulidae; genus Tachypleus; species Tachypleus tridentatus. The sequence continues at coordinate 93,457,296 of NC_134831.1, forward strand.
AATAATGTCCAATAAAACAAGAGAAGAGTGGTTAAATAATGTCCAATCAAGAGAAGAGTAGTTAAATAATGTCCAATAAAACAAGAGAAGAGTAGTTAAATAATGTAAAACAAGAGAAGAGTAGTTAAATAATGTCCAATAAAACAAGAGAAGAGTGGTTAAATAATGTCCAATAAAACAAGAGAAGAAGTTAAATAATGTCCAATAGTAGTTAAATAATGTCCAATAAAACAAGAGAAGAGTAGTTAAATAATGTCCAATAAAACAAGAGAAGAGTAGTTAAATAATGTCCAATAAAACAAGAGAAGAGTAGTTAAATAATGTCCAATAAAACAAGAGAAGAGTAGTTAAATAATGTCCAATAAAACAAGAGAAGAGTGGTTAAATAATGTCCAATAAAACAAGAGAAGAGTAGTTAAATAATGTCCAATAAAACAAGAGAAGAGTTAAATAATGTCCAATAAAACAAGAGAAGAGTAGTTAAATAATGTCCAATAAAACAAGAGAAGAGTAGTTAAATAATGTCCAATAAAACAAGAGAAGAGTAGTTAAATAATGTCCAATAAAACAAGAGAAGAGTAGTTAAATAATGTCCAATAAAACAAAACAAGAGAAGAGTAGTTAAATAATGTCCAATAAAACAAGAGAAGAGTAGTTAAATAATGTCCAATAAAACAAGAGAAGAGTAGTTAAATAATGTCCAATAAAACAAGAGAAGAGTAGTTAAATAATGTCCAATAAAACAAGAGAAGAGTAGTTAAATAATGTCCAATAAAACAAGAGAAGAGTAGTTAAATAATGTCCAATAAAACAAGAGAAGAGTAGTTAAATAATGTCCAATAAAACAAGAGAAGAGTAGTTAAATAATGTCAATAAAAAGAAGAGAAGAGTGGTTAAATAATGTCCAATAAAACAAGAGAAGAGTAGTTAAATAATGTCCAATAAAACAAGAGAAGAGTAGTTAAATAATGTCCAATAAAACAAGAGAAGAGTAGTTAAATAATGTTCAATAAAAGAAGAGAAGAGTGGTTAAATAATGTCCAATAAAACAAGAGAAGAGTAGTTAAATAATGTCCAATAAAACAAGAGAAGAGTAGTTAAATAATGTCCAATAAAACAAGAGAAGAGTGGTTAAATAATGTCCAATAAAACAAGAGAAGAGTAGTTAAATAATGTCCAATAAAACAAGAGAAGAGTAGTTAAATAATGTCCAATAAAACAAGAGAAGAGTAGTTAAATAATGTCCAATAAAACAAGAGAAGAGTAGTTAAATAATGTCCAATAAAACAAGAAGAAGTTAAATAAGTCCAATAAAACAAGAGAAGTTAAATAATGTCCAATAAAACAAGAGAAGAGTAGTTAAATAATGTCCAATAAAACAAGAGAAGAGTAGTTAAATAATGTCCAATAAAAGAAGAGAAGAGTAGTTAAATAATGTCCAATAAAAAAGAAAGAGAAGAGAAGAGTTAAATAATGTCCAATAAAACAAGAGAAGAGTAGTTAAATAATGTCCAATAAAACAAGAGAAGAGTAGTTAAATAATGTCCAATAAAACAAGAGAAGAGTAGTTAAATAATGTCCAATAAAACAAGAGAAGAGTAGTTAAATAATGTCCAATAAAACAAGAGAAGAGTGGTTAAATAATGTCCAATAAAACAAGAGAAGAGTAGTTAAATAATGTCCAATAAAACAAGAGAAGAGTAGTTAAATAATGTCCAATAAAACAAGAGAAGAGTAGTTAAATAATGTCCAATAAAACAAGAGAAGAGTAGTTAAATAATGTCCAATAAAAAACAAGAGAAGAGTGGTTAAATAATGTCCAATAAAACAAGAGAAGAGTAGTTAAATAATGTCCAATAAAACAAGAGAAGAGTAGTTAAATAATGTCCAATAAAACAAGAGAAGAGTAGTTAAATAATGTCCAATAAAACAAGAGAAGAGTAGTTAAATAATGTCCAATAAAACAAGAGAAGAGTAGTTAAATAATGTCCAATAAAACAAGAGAAGAGTGGTTAAATAATGTCCAATAAAACAAGAGAAGAGTAGTTAAATAATGTCCAATAAAACAAGAGAAGAGTAGTTAAATAATGTCCAATAAAACAAGAGAAGAGTAGTTAAATAATGTCCAATAAAACAAGAGAAGAGTAGTTAAATAATGTCCAATAAAACAAGAGAAGAGTAGTTAAATAATGTCCAATAAAACAAGAGAAGAGTAGTTAAATAATGTCCAATAAAACAAGAGAAGAGTAGTTAAATAATGTCCAATAAAACAAGAGAAGAGTAGTTAAATAATGTCCAATAAAACAAGAGAAGAGTTAAATAATGTCCAATAAAACAAGAGAAGAGTAGTTAAATAATGTCCAATAAAACAAGAGAAGAGTAGTTAAATAATGTCCAATAAAACAAGAGAAGAGTGGTTAAATAATGTCCAATAAAACAAGAGAAGAGTAGTTAAATAATGTCCAATAAAACAAGAGAAGAGTAGTTAAATAATGTCCAATAAAAACAAGAGAAGAGTAGTTAAATAATGTCCAATAAAACAAGAGAAGAGTAGTTAAATAATGTCCAATAAAACAAGAGAAGAGTAGTTAAATAATGTCCAATAAAACAAGAGAAGAGTAGTTAAATAATGTCCAATAAAACAAGAGAAGAGTAGTTAAATAATGTCCAATAAAACAAGAGAAGAGTAGTTAAATAATGTCCAATAAAACAAGAGAAGAGTAGTTAAATAATGTCCAATAAAACAAGAGAAGAGTAGTTAAATAATGTCCAATAAAACAAGAGAAGAGTAGTTAAATAATGTCCAATAAAACAAGAGAAGAGTAGTTAAATAATGTCCAATAAAACAAGAGAAGAGTAGTTAAATAATGTCCAATAAAACAAGAGAAGATAAAACAAGAGAAGAGTTAAATAATGTCCAATAAAACAAGAGAAGAGTAGTTAAATAATGTCCAATAAAACAAGAGAAGAGTAGTTAAATAATGTCCAATAAAACAAGAGAAGAGTAGTTAAATAATGTCCAATAAAACAAGAGAAGAGTAGTTAAATAATGTCCAATAAAACAAGAGAAGAGTAGTTAAATAATGTCCAATAAAACAAGAGAAGAGTAGTTAAATAATGTCCAATAAAACAATGTCCAATAAAACAAGAGAAGAGTAGTTAAATAAGTCCAATAAGAGTGGTTAAATAATGTCCAATAAAACAAGAGAAGAGTGGTTAAATAATGTCCAATAAAACAATAAATAAACAAGAGAAGAGTAGTTAAATAATGTCCAATAAAACAAGAGAAGAGTAGTTAAATAATGTCCAATAAAACAAGAGAAGAGTAGTTAAATAATGTCCAATAAAACAAGAGAAGAGTAGTTAAATAATGTCCAATAAAACAAGAGAAGAGTAGTTAAATAATGTCCAATAAAACAAGAGAAGTTAAATAAGTCCAATAAAACAAGAGAAGAGTAGTTAAATAATGTCCAATAAAACAAGAGAAGAGTAGTTAAATAATGTCCAATAAAACAAGAGAAGAGTAGTTAAATGTAATAAAACAAGAGAAAAACAATAAAACAAGAGAAGAGTGGTTAAATAATGTCCAATAAAACAAGAGAAGAGTAGTTAAATAATGTCCAATAAAACAAGAGAAGAGTAGTTAAATAATGTCCAATAAAACAAGAGAAGAGTAGTTAAATAATGTCCAATAAAACAAGAGAAGAGTAGTTAAATAATGTCCAATAAAACAAGAGAAGAGTAGTTAAATAATGTCCAATGTCCAAAAACAAGAGAAGAGTAGTTAAATAATGTCCAATAAAACAAGAGAGAGAGTAGTTAAATAATGTCCAATGTCCAATAAAACAAGAAGAGTAGTTAAATAATGTCCAATAAAACAAGAGAAGAGTGGTTAAATAATGTCCAATAAAACAAGAGAAGAGTAGTTAAATAATGTCCAATAAAACAAGAGAAGAGTAGTTAAATAATGTCCAATAAAACAAGAGAAGAGTAGTTAAATAATGTCCAATAAAACCAATAAAACAAGAGAAGAGTAGTTAAATAATGTCCAATAAAACAAGAGAAGAGTAGTTAAATAATGTCCAATAAAACAAGAGAAGAGTAGTTAAATAATGTCCAATAAAACAAGAGAAGAGTAGTTAAATAATGTCCAAAAAAACAAGAGAAGAAGTTAAATAATGTCCAATAAAACAAGAGAAGAGTAGTTAAATAATGTCCAATAAAACAAGAGAAGAGTAGTTAAATAATGTCCAATCAATCCAATAAAACAAGAGAAGAGTGGTTAAATAATGTCCAATGAAACAAGAGAAGAGTAGTTAAATAATGTTCAATAAAAAAGAAGAGTGGTTAAATAATGTCCAATAAAACAAGAGAAGAGTGGTTAAATAATGTCCAATAAAACAAGAGAAGAGTAGTTAAATAATGTCCAATAAAACAAGAGAAGAGTTAAATAATGTTCCAATAAAACAAGAGAAGAGTAGTTAAATAATGTCCAATAAAACAAGAGAAGAGTAGTTAAATAATGTCCAATAAAACAAGAGAAGAGTAGTTAAATAATGTCCAATAAAACAAGAGAAGAGTAGTTAAATAATGTCCAATAAAACAATAAAAAGAGAAGAGTAGTTAAATAATGTCCAATAAAACAAGAGAAGAGTAGTTAAATAATGTCCAATAAAACAAGAGAAGAGTAGTTAAATAATGTCCAATAAAACAAGAGAAGAGTAGTTAAATAATGTCCAATAAAACAAAGAAGAAGAGTCCAATAGTTAAATAATGTCCAATAAAACAAGAGAAGAGTAGTTAAATAATGTCCAATAAAACAAGAGAAGAGTAGTTAAATAATGTCCAATAAAAGAGAAGAGTAGTTAAATAATGTCCAATAAAACAAGAGAAGAGTAGTTAAATAATGTCCAATAAAACAAGAGAAGAGTAGTTAAATAATGTCCAATAAAACAAGAGAAGAGTAGTTAAATAATGTCCAATAAAACAAGAGAAGAGTAGTTAAATAATGTCCAATAAAACAAGAGAAGAGTGGTTAAATAATGTTCAATAAAACAAGAGAAGAGTTAAATAATGTCCAATAAAACAAGAGAAGAGTGGTTAAATAATGTCCAATAAAACAAGAGAAGAGTAAAAAGAAGAGGTTAAATAATGTCCAATAAAACAAGAGAAGAGTAGTTAAATAATGTCCAATAAAACAAGAGAAGAGTAGTTAAATAATGTCCAATAAAACAAGAGAAGAGTAGTTAAATAATGTCCAATAAAACAAGAGAAGAGTAGTTAAATAATGTCCAATAAAACAAGAGAAGAGTAGTTAAATAATGTCAAATAAAACAAGAGAAGAGTGGTTAAAATGTCCAAAAACAAGAGAAGAGTAGTTAAATAATGTCCAATAAAACAAGAGAAGAGTGGTTAAATAATGTCCAATAAAAACAAGAGAAGAGTAGTTAAATAATGTCCAATAAAACAAGAGAAGAGTAGTTAAATAATGTCCAATAAAACAAAGAGAAGAGTAGTTAAATAATGTCCAATAAAACAAGAGAAGAGTAGTTAAATAATGTCCAATAAAACAAGAGAAGAGTAGTTAAATAATGTCCAATAAAACAAGAGAAGAGTAGTTAAATAATGTCCAATAAAACAAGAGAAGAGTAGTTAAATAATGTCCAATAAAACAAGAGAAGAGTAGTTAAATAATGTTAGTAGTTAAATAATGTCCAGTAGTTAAATAATGTCCAATAAAACAAGAGAAGAGTAGTTAAATAATGTCCAATAAAACAAGAGAAGAGTGGTTAAATAATGTCCAATAAAACAAGAGAAGAGTAGTTAAATAATGTCCAATGAAACAATAAATAACAATAAGAGAAGAGTGGTTAAATAATGTCCAATAAAACAAGAGAAGAGAAGAGTTAAATAATGTCCAATAAAACAAGAGAAGAGTAGTTAAATAATGTCCAATAAAACAAGAGAAGAGTAGTTAAATAATGTCCAATAAAACAAGAGAAGAGTAGTTAAATAATGTCCAATAAAACAAGAGAAGAGTGGTTAAATAATGTCCAATAAAACAAGAGAAGAGTAGTTAAATAATGTCCAATAAAACAAGAGAAGAGTAGTTAAATAATGTCCAATAAAACAAGAGAAGAGTAGTTAAATAATGTCCAATAAAACAAGAGAAGAGTAGTTAAATAATGTCCAATAAAACAAGAGAAGAGTAGTTAAATAATGTCCAATAAAACAAGAGAAGAGTAGTTAAATAATGTCCAATAAAACAAGAGAAGAGTAGTTAAATAATGTCCAATAAAACAAGAGAAGAGTAGTTAAATAATGTCCAATAAAACAAGAGAAGAGTAGTTAAATAATGTCCAATAAAACAAGAGAAGAGTAGTTAAATAATGTCCAATAAAACAAGAGAAGAGTAGTTAAATAATGTCCAATAAAACAAGAGAAGAGTAGTTAAATAATGTCCAATAAAACAAGAGAAAGTTAAATAATGTCCAATAAAACAAGAGAAGAGTTAAATAATGTCCAATCCAGTGGTTAAATAATGTCCAATAAAACAAGAGAAGAGTAGTTAAATAATGTCCAATAAAACAAGAGAAGAGTAGTTAAATAATGTCCAATAAAACAAGAGAAGAGTAGTTAAATAATGTCCAATAAAACAAGAGAAGAGTAGTTAAATAATGTCCAATAAAACAAGAGAAGAGTAGTTAAATAATGTCCAATAAAAACAAGAGAAGAGTAGTTAAATAATGTCCAATAAAACAAGAGAAGAAGTTAAATAATGTCCAATAAAACAAGAGAAGAGAAGAGTAGTTAAATAATGTCCAATAAAACAAGAGAAGAGTAGTTAAATAATGTCCAATAAAACAAGAGAAGAGTAGTTAAATAATGTCCAATAAAACAAGAGAAGAGTAGTTAAATAATGTTCAATAAAACAAGAGAAGAGTGGTTAAATAATGTCCAATAAAACAAGAGAAGAGTAGTTAAATAATGTCCAATAAAACAAGAGAAGAGTAGTTAAATAATGTCCAATAAAACAAGAGAAGAGTAGTTAAATAATGTCCAATAAAACAAGAGAAGAGTAGTTAAATAATGTCCAATAAAACAAGAGAAGAGTAGTTAAATAATGTCCAATAAAACAAGAGAAGAGTAGTTAAATAATGTCCAATAAAACAAGAGAAGAGTAGTTAAATAATGTCCAATAAAACAAGAGAAGAGTAGTTAAATAATGTCCAATAAAACAAGAGAAAGTTAAATAATGTAGTGGTTAAATAATGTCCAATAAAACAAGAGAAGAGTAGTTAAATAATGTCCAATAAAACAAGAGAAGAGTAGTTAAATAATGTCCAATAAAACAAGAGAAGAGTAGTTAAATAATGTCCAATAAAACAAGAGAAGAGTAGTTAAATAATGTCCAATAAAACAAGAGAAGAGTAGTTAAATAATGTCCAATAAAACAAGAGAAGAGTAGTTAAATAATGTCAATAAAACAAGAGAAGAGTAGTTAAATAAAATAAAACAAGAGAAGAGTAGTTAAATAATGTCCAATAAAACAAGAGAAGAGTAGTTAAATAATGTCCAATAAAACAAGAGAAGAGTAGTTAAATAATGTCCAATAAAACAAGAGAAGAGTAGTTAAATAATGTCCAATAAAACAAGAGAAGAGTAGTTAAATAATGTCCAATAAAACAAGAGAAGAGTAGTTAAATAATGTCCAATAAAACAAGAGAAGAGTGGTTAAATAATGTCCAATAAAACAAGAGAAGAGTAGTTAAATAATGTCCAATAAAACAAGAGAAGAGTAGTTAAATAATGTCCAATAAAACAAGAGAAGAGTGGTTAAATAATGTCCAATAAAACAAGAGAAGAGTAGTTAAATAATGTCCAATAAAACAAGAGAAGAGTAGTTAAATAATGTCCAATAAAACAAGAGAAGAGTAGTTAAATAATGTCCAATAAAACAAGAGAAGAGTAGTTAAATAATGTCCAATAAAACAAGAGAAGAGTGGTTAAATAATGTCAATAAAACAATAAAAAAACAAGAGAAGAGAGAAGAGTAGTTAAATAATGTCCAATAAAACAAGAGAAGAGTAGTTAAATAATGTCCAATAAAACAAGAGAAGAGTAGTTAAATAATGTCCAATAAAACAAGAGAAGAGTAGTTAAATAATGTCCAATAAAACAAGAGAAGAGTAGTTAAATAATGTCCAATAAAACAAGAGAAGAGTAGTTAAATAATGTCCAATAAAACAAGAGAAGAGTAGTTAAATAATGTCCAATAAAACAAGAGAAGAGTAGTTAAATAATGTCCAATAAAACAAGAGAAGAGAGTGGTTAAATAATGTCCAATAAAACAAGAGAAGTTAAATAATGTCCAATAGTTAAATAATGTCCAATAAAACAAGAGAAGAGTAGTTAAATAATGTCCAATAAAACAAGAGAAGAGTGGTTAAATAATGTCCAATAAAACAAGAGAAGAGTAGTTAAATAATGTCCAATAAAACAAGAGAAGAGTAGTTAAATAATGTCCAATAAAACAAGAGAAGAGTAGTTAAATAATGTCCAATAAAACAAGAGAAGAGTAGTTAAATAATGTCCAATAAAACAAGAGAAGAGTAGTTAAATAATGTCCAATAAAACAAGAGAAGAGTTAAATAAGTAAAACAAGAGAAGAGTTAAATAATGTCCAATAAAACAAGAGAAGAGTAGTTAAATAATGTCCAATAAAACAAGAGAAGAGTAGTTAAATAATGTCCAATAAAACAAGAGAAGAGTAGTTAAATAATGTCCAAGAGAAGAGTAGTTAAATAATGTCCAATAAAACAAGAGAAGAGTAGTTAAATAATGTCCAATAAAACAAGAGAAGAGTAGTTAAATAATGTCCAATAAAACAAGAGAAGAGTAGTTAAATAATGTCCAATAAAACAAGAGAAAGAGTAGTTAAATAATGTCCAATAAAACAAGAGAAGAGTAGTTAAATAATGTCCAATAAAACAAGAGAAGAGTAGTTAAATAATGTCCAATAAAACAAGAGAAGAGTAGTTAAATAATGTCCAATAAAACAAGAGAAGAGTAGTTAAATAATGTCCAATAAAACAAGAGAAGAGTGGTTAAATAATGTCCAATAAAACAAGAGAAGAAGTTAAATAATGTCCAATAAAACAAGAGAAGAGTAGTTAAATAATGTTCAATAAAAGAAGTTAAATAGTGGTTAAATAATGTCCAATAAAACAAGAGAAGAGTAGTTAAATAATGTCAATAAAACAGTGGTTAAATAATGTCCAATAAAACAAGAGAAGAGTAGTTAAATAATGTCCAATAAAACAAGAGAAGAGTAGTTAAATAATGTTCAATAAAACAAGAGAAGAGTGGTTAAATAATGTCCAATAAAACAAGAGAAGAGTAGTTAAATAATGTCCAATAAAACAAGAGAAGAGTAGTTAAATAATGTCCAATAAAACAAGAGAAGAGTAGTTAAATAATGTCCAATAAAACAAGAGAAGAGTAGTTAAATAATGTCCAATAAAACAAAGAGAAGAGTAGTTAAATAATGTCCAATAAAACAAGAGAAGAGTAGTTAAATAATGTCCAATAAAACAAGAGAAGAGTAGTTAAATAATGTCCAATAAAACAAGAGAAGAGTAGTTAAATAATGTCCAATAAAACAAGAGAAGAGTAGTTAAATAATGTCCAATAAAACAAGAGAAGAGTAATGTTAAATAATGTCCAATAAAAACAAGAGAAGAGTAGTTAAATAATGTCCAATAAAACAAGAGAAGAGTAGTTAAATAATGTTCAATAAAACAAGAGAAGAGTAGTTAAATAATGTCCAATAAAACAAGAGAAGAGTAGTTAAATAATGTCCAATAAAACAAGAGAAGAGTAGTTAAATAATGTCCAATAAAACAAGAGAAGAGTAGTTAAATAATGTCCAATAAAAGAAGAGAAGAGTGGTTAAATAATGTCCAATAAAACAAGAGAAGAGTAGTTAAATAATGTTCAATAAAACAAGAGAAGAGTAGTTAAATAATGTCCAATAAAACAAGAGAAGAGTAGTTAAATAATGTCCAATAAAACAAGAGAAGAGTAAGTTAAATAATGTCCAATGTCCAAAAAACAAGAGAAGAGTGGTTAAATAATGTCCAATAAAACAAGAGAAGAGTAGTTAAATAATGTTAAATAATGTCCAATAAAACAAGAGAAGAGTAGTTAAATAATGTCCAATAAAACAAGAGAAGAGTAGTTAAATAATGTCCAATAAAACAAGAGAAGAGTAGTTAAATAATGTCCAATAAAACAAGAGAAGAGTAGTTAAATAATGTCCAATAAAACAAGAGAAGAGTAGTTAAATAATGTCCAATAAAACAAGAGAAGAGTGGTTAAATAATGTCCAATAAAACAAGAGAAGAGTAGTTAAATAATGTCCAATAAAACAAGAGAAGAGTAGTTAAATAATGTCCAATAAAACAAGAGAAGAGTAGTTAAATAATGTCCAATAAAACAAGAGAAGAGTAGTTAAATAATGTCCAATAAAACAAGAGAAGAGTAGTTAAATAATGTCCAATAAAACAAGAGAAGAGTAGTTAAATAATGTCCAATAAAACAAGAGAAGAGTAGTTAAATAATGTCCAATAAAACAAGAGAAGAGTAGTTAAATAATGTCAATAAAGAGTAGTTAAATAATGTCCAATAAAACAAGAGAAGAGTTAAATAATGTCCAATAAAACAAGAGAAGAGTAGTTAAATAATGTCCAATAAAACAAGAGAAGAGTAGTTAAATAATGTCCAATAAAACAAGAAACAAGAGAAGAGTAGTTAAATAATGTCCAATAAAACAAGAGAAGAGTAGTTAAATAATGTCCAATAAAACAAAGAAGAGTAGTTAAATAATGTCCAATAAAACAAGAGAAGAGTAGTTAAATAATGTCCAATAAAACAAGAGAAGAGTAGTTAAATAATGTCCAATAAAACAAGAGAAGAGTAGTTAAATAATGTCCAAAAACAAGAGAAGAGTAGTTAAATAATGTCCAATAAAACCAGTAGTTAAATAACAATAAAACAAGAAGAGTAGTTAAATAATGTCCAATAAAACAAGTTAAATAAGAAGAGTAGTTAAATAATGTCCAATAAAACAAGAGAAGAGTAGTTAAATAATGTCAATAAAACAATAAAAACAAGAGAAGAGTAGTTAAATAATGTCCAATAAAACAAGAGAAGAGTAGTTAAATAATGTCCAATAAAACAAGAGAAGAGTAAAACAAGAGAAGAGTAGTTAAATAATGTCCAATAAAACAAGAGAAGAGTAGTTAAATAATGTCCAATAAAACAAGAGAAGAGTAGTTAAATAATGTCCAATAAAACAAGAGAAGAGTAGTTAAATAATGTCCAATAAAACAAGAGAAGAGTGGTTAAATAATGTCCAATGAAAAACAAGAGTCCAATAAAACAAGAGAAGAGTAGTTAAATAATGTCCAATAAAACAAGAGAAGAGTAGTTAAATAATGTCCAATAAAACAAGAGAAGAGTGGTTAAATAATGTCCAATAAAACAAGAGAAGAGTAGTTAAATAATGTCCAATAAAACAAGAGAAGAGTAGTTAAATAATGTCCAAGAGAAGAGTAGTTAAATAATGTCCAATAAAACAAGAGAAGAGTAGTTAAATAATGTCCAATCCAATAAAACAAGAGAAGAGTAGTTAAATAATGTCCAATAAAACAAGAGAAGAGTAGTTAAATAATGTCCAATAAAACAAGAGAAGAGTAGTTAAATAATGTCCAACAAGAAGAGTAGTTAAATAATGTCCAATAAAACAAGAGAAGAGTAGTTAAATAATGTCCAATAAAACAAGAGAAGAGTGGTTAAATAATGTCCAATAAAACAAGAGAAGAGTAGTTAAATAATGTCCAATAAAACAAGAGAAGAGTAGTTAAATAATGTCCAATAAAACAAGAGAAGAGTAGTTAAATAATGTCCAATAAAACAAGAGAAGAGTAGTTAAATAATGTCCAATAAAACAAGAGAAGAGTAGTTAAATAATGTCCAATAAAACAAGAGAAGAGTAGTTAAATAATGTCCAATAAAACAAGAGAAGAGTAGTTAAATAATGTCCAATAAAACAAGAGAAAGAGTTAAATAATGTCCAATAAAACAAGAGAAGAGTAGTTAAATAATGTCCAATAAAACAAGAGAAGAGTAGTTAAATAATGTCCAATAAAACAAGAGAAAGTAGTTAAATAATGTCCAATAAAACAAGAGAAGAGTAGTTAAATAATGTCCAATAAAACAAGAGAAGAGTAGTTAAATAATGTCCAATAAAACAAGAGAAGAGTAGTTAAATAATGTCCAATAAAACAAGAGAAGAGTAGTTAAATAATGTCCAATAAAACAAGAGAAGAGTAGTTAAATAATGTCCAATAAAACAAGAGAAAGAGTTAAATAATGTCCAATAAAACAAGAGAAGAGTGGTTAAATAATGTCCAATAAAACAAGTAGTTAAATAACAAGAGAAGAGTAGTTAAATAATGTCCAATAAAACAAGAGAAGAGTAGTTAAATAATGTTCAATAAAACAAGAGAAAAGTTAAATAATGTCCAATAAAACAAGAGAAGAGTGGTTAAATAATGTCCAATAAAACAAGAGAAGAGTAGTTAAATAATGTCCAATAAAACAAGAGAAGAGTAGTTAAATAATGTCCAATAAAACAAGAGAAGAGTAGTTAAATAATGTCCAATAAAACAAGAGAAGAGTAGTTAAATAATGTCCAATAAAACAAGAGAAGAGTAGTTAAATAATGTCCAATAAAACAAGAGAAGAGTAGTTAAATAATGTCCAATAAAACAAGAGAAGAGTAGTTAAATAATGTCCAATAAAACAAGAGAAGAGTAGTTAAATAATGTCCAATAAAACAAGAGAAAGAGTAGTTAAATAATGTCCAATAAAACAAGAGAAGAGTAGTTAAATAATGTCCAATAAAACAACAAGAAGAGTAAAACAAGAGAAGAGTTAAATAATGTCCAATAAAACAAGAGAAGAGTAGTTAAATAATGTCCAATAAAAGAAGAGAAGAGTAGTTAAATAATGTCCAATAAAAACAAGAGAAGAGTGGTTAAATAATGTCCAATAAAACAAGAGAAGAGTAGTTAAATAATGTCCAATAAAACAAGAGAAGAGTAGTTAAATAATGTCCAATAAAACAAGAGAAGAGAAGAGTGGTTAAATAATGTCCAATAAAACAAAGAAGAGTAGTTAAATAATGTCCAATAAAACAAGAGAAGAGTAGTTAAATAATGTCCAATAAAACAAGAGAAGAGTAGTTAAATAATGTCCAATAAAACAAGAGAAGAGTAGTTAAATAATGTCCAATAAAACAAGAGAAGAGTAGTTAAATAATGTCCAATAAAACAAGAGAAGAGTAGTTAAATAATGTCCAATAAAACAAGAGAAGAGTAGTTAAATAATGTTCAATAAAAGAAGAGAAGAGTAGTTAAATAATGTCCAATAAAACAAGAGAAGAGTAGTTAAATAATGTCCAATAAAACAAGAGAAGAGTAGTTAAATAATGTCCAATAAAACAAGAGAAGAGTGGTTAAATAATGTCCAATAAAACAAGAGAAGAGTAGTTAAATAATGTCCAATAAAACAAGAGAAGAGTAGTTAAATAATGTCCAATAAAACAAGAGAAGAGTAGTTAAATAATGTCCAATAAAACAAGAGAAGAGTGGTTAAATAATGTCCAATGAAACAAGAGAAGAGTAGTTAAATAATGTCCAATAAAACAAGAGAAGAGTAGTTAAATAATGTCCAATAAAACAAGAGAAGAGTAGTTAAATAATGTCCAATAAAACAAGAGAAGAGTGGTTAAATAATGTCCAATGAAACAAGAGAAGAATAGTTAAATAATGTTCAATAAAAGAAGAGAATAGTGGTTAAATAATGTCCAATAAAACAAGAGAAGAGTAGTTAAATAATGTCCAATTCACAAGAGAAGAGTAGTTAAATAATGTTCAATAAAAGAAGAGAACAGTGGTTAAATAATGTTCAATAAAACAAGAGAAGAGTGGTTAAATAATGTTCAATAAAAGAAGAGAAGAGTGGTTAAATAATGTCCAATAAAACAAGAGAAGAGTAGTTAAATAATGTCCAATAAAACAAGAGAACAGTAGTTAAATAATGTCAAATAAAACAAGAGAAAAGTGGTTAAATGATGTCCAATGAAACAAGAGAACAGTAGTTATATAATGTCCAATAAAACAATAGAAGAGTGGTTAAATAATGTCCAATGAAACAAGAGAAGAGTAGTTAAATAATGTTCAATAAAACAAGAGAAGAGTAGTTAAATAATGTCCAATAAAACAAGAGAAGAGTAGTTAAATAATGTCCAATAAAACAAGAGAAGAGTAGTTAAATAATGTCCAATAAAACAAGAGAAGAGTGGTTAAATAATGTCCAATGAAACAAGAGAAGAGTAGTTAACTAATGTCCAATAAAACAAGAGAAGAGTAGTTAAATAATGTCCAATAAAACAAGAGAAGAGTAGTTAAATAATGTCCAATAAAACAAGAGAAGAGTGGTTAAATAATGTCCAATGAAACAAGAGAAGAGTAGTTAAATAATGTTCAATAAAAGAAGAGAATAGTGGTTAAATAATGTCCAATAAAACAAGAGAAGAGTAGTTAAATAATGTCCAATTCACAAGAGAAGAGTAGTTAAATAATGTTCAATAAAAGAAAAGAACAGTGGTTAAATATTGTTCAATAAAACAAGAGAAGAGTGGTTAAATAATGTTCAATAAAAGAAGAGAAGAGTGGTTAAATAATGTCCAATAAAACAAGAGAAGAGTAGTTAAATAATGTCCAATAAAACAAGAGAACAGTAGTTAAATAATGTCAAATAAAACAAGAGAAGAGTGGTTAAATGATGTCCAATGAAACAAGAGAAGAGTAGTTAAATAATGTTCAATAAAAGAAGAGAAGAGTAGTTAAATAATGTCCAATAAAACAAGAGAAGAGTAGTTAAATAATGTCCAATAAAACAAGAGAAGAGTAGTTAAATAATGTCCAATAAAACAAGAGAAGAGTGGTTAAATAATGTCCAATGAAACAAGAGAAGAGTAGTTAACTAATGTCCAATAAAACAAGAGAAGAGTAGTTAAATAATGTCCAATAAAACAAGAGAAGAGTAGTTAAATAATGTCCAATAAAACAAGAGAAGAGTGGTTAAATAATGTCCAATGAAACAAGAGAAGAGTAGTTAAATAATGTTCAATAAAAGAAGAGAAGAGTGGTTAAATAATGTCCAATAAAACAAGAGACGAGTAGTTAAATAATGTTCAATAAAAGAAGAGAACAGTGGTTAAATAATGTTCAATAAAACAAGAGAAGAGTGGTTAAATAATGTTCAATAAAAAAGAAGAGAAGAGTGGTTAAATAATGTCCAATAAAACAAGAGAAGAGTAGTTAAATAATGTCCAATAAAACAAGAGAAGAGTAGTTAAATAATGTTCAATAAAACAAGAGAAGAGTGGTTAAATAATGTCCAATGAAACAAGAGAAGAGTAGTTAAATAATGTTCAATAAAAGAAGAGAAGAGTGGTTAAATAATGTCCAATAAAACAAGAGAAGAGTAGTTAAATAATGTCCAATAAAACAAGAGAAGAGTAGTTAAATAATGTCCAATAAAACAAGAGAAGAGTGGTTAAATAATGTCCAATAAAACAAGAGAAGAGTGGTTAAATAATGTCCAATAAAACAAGAGAAGAGTAGTTAAATAATGTCCAATAAAACAAGAGAAGTAGTTAAATAATGTCCAATAAAACAAGAGAAGAGTAGTTAAATAATGTCCAATAAAACAAGAGAAGAGTAGTTAAATAATGTCCAATAAAACAAGAGAAGAGTAGTTAAATAATGTCCAATAAAACAAGAGAAGAGTAGTTAAATAATGTCCAATAAAACAAGAGAAGAGTAGTTAAATAATGTCCAATAAAACAAGAGAAGAGTAGTTAAATAATGTCCAATAAAACAAGAGAAGAGTAGTTAACTAATGTCCAATAAAACAAGAGAAGAGTAGTTAAATAATGTTCAATAAAACAAGAGAAGAGTAGTTAAATAATGTCAATAAAACAATAATGTCCAAAAACAAGAGAAGAGTAGTTAAATAATGTCCAATAAAACAAGAGAAGAGTAGTTAAATAATGTCCAATAAAACAAAGAGAAGAGTATGTTAAATAATGTCCAATAAAACAAGAGAAGAGTAGTTAAATAATGTCCAATAAAACAAGAGAAGAGTAGTTAAATAATGTCCAATAAAACAAGAGAAGAGTAGTTAAATAATGTCCAATAAAACAAGAGAAGAGTGGTTAAATAATGTCCAATAAAACAAGAGAAGAGTAGTTAAATAATGTCCAATAAAACAAGAGAAGAGTAGTTAAATAATGTCAATAAAACAAGAGAAGAGTAGTTAAATAATGTCCAATCCAAAACAAGAGAAGAGTAGTTAAATAATGTCCAATAAAACAATAGAAGAGAAGAGGTTAAATAATGTCCAATAAAACAAGAGAAGAGTAGTTAAATAATGTCCAATAAAACAAGAGAAGAGTAGTTAAATAATGTCCAATAAAACAAGAGAAGAGTAGTTAAATAATGTCCAATAAAACAAGAGAAGAGTAGTTAAATAATGTCCAATAAAACAAGAGAAGAGTAGTTAAATAATGTCCAATAAAAAACAAGAGAAGAGTAGTTAAATAATGTCCAATAAAACAAGAGAAGAGTAGTTAAATAATGTCCAATAAAACAAGAGAAGAGTAGTTAAATAATGTCCAATAAAACAAGAGAAGAGTGGTTAAATAATGTCCAATGAAACAAGAGAAGAGTAGTTAAATAATGTTCAATAAAAGAAGAGAAGAGTGGTTAAATAATGTCCAATAAAACAAGAGAAGAGTAGTTAAATAATGTCCAATTCACAAGAGAAGAGTAGTTAAATAATGTTCAATAAAAAAAGAAAAATGTTCAATAAAACAGTGGTTAAATAATGTTCAATAAAACAAGAGAAGAGTGGTTAAATAATGTCCAATAAAACAAGAGAAGAGTAGTTAAATAATGTCCAATAAAACAAGAGAAGAGTAGTTAAATAATGTCAAATAAAACAAGAGAAGAGTGGTTAAATAATGTCCAATGAAACAAGAGAACAGTAGTTAAATAATGTCCAATAAAACAAGAGAAGAGTGGTTAAATAATGTCCAATGAAACAAGAGAAGAGTAGTTAAATAATGTTCAATAAAACAAGAGAAGAGTAGTTAAATAATGTCCAATAAAACAAGAGAAGAGTAGTTAAATAATGTCCAATAAAACAAGAGAAGAGTAGTTAAATAATGTCCAATAAAACAAGAGAAGAGTGGTTAAATAATGTCCAATGAAACAAGAGAAGAGTAGTTAACTAATGTCCAATAAAACAAGAGAAGAGTAGTTAAATAATGTCCAATAAAACAAGAGAAGAGTAGTTAAATAATGTCCAATAAAACAAGAGAAGAGTGGTTAAATAATGTCCAATGAAACAAGAGAAGAGTAGTTAAATAATGTTCAATAAAAGAAGAGAATAGTGGTTAAATAATGTCCAATAAAACAAGAGAAGAGTAGTTAAATAATGTCCAATTCACAAGAGAAGAGTAGTTAAATAATGTTCAATAAAAGAAAAGAACAGTGGTTAAATATTGTTCAATAAAACAAGAGAAGAGTGGTTAATTAATGTTCAATAAAAGAAGAGAAGAGTAGTTAAATAATGTCCAATAAAACAAGAGAACAGTAGTTAAATAATGTCAAATAAAACAAGAGAAGAGTGGTTAAATGATGTCCAATGAAACAAGAGAACAGTAGTTAAATAATGTCCAATAAAACAAGAGAAGAGTGGTTAAATAATGTCCAATAAAACAAGAGAAGAGTAGTTAAATAATGTCCAATAAAACAAGAGAAGAGTAGTTAAATAATGTCCAATAAAACAAGAGAAGAGTAGTTAAATAATGTCCAATAAAACAAGAGAAGAGTGGTTAAATAATGTCCAATGAAACAAGAGAAGAGTAGTTAAATAATGTCCAATAAAACAAGAGAAGAGTAGTTAAATAATGTCCAATAAAACAAGAGAAGAGTAGTTAAATAATGTCCAATAAAACAAGAGAAGAGTGGTTAAATAATGTCCAATGAAACAAGAGAAGAGTAGTTAAATAATGTCCAATAAAACAAGAGAAGAGTGGTTAAATAATGTCCAATGAAACAAGAGAAGAGTAGTTAAATAATGTTCAATAAAAGAAGAGAAGAGTGGTTAAATAATGTCCAATAAAACAAGAGAAGAGTAGTTAAATAATGTCCAATAAAACAAGAGAAGAGTAGTTAAATAATGTTCAATAAAACAAGAGAAGAGTGGTTAAATAATGTCCAATAAAACAAGAGAAGAGTAGTTAAATAATGTCCAATAAAACAAGAGAAGAGTAGTTAAATAATGTCCAATAAAACAAGAGAAGAGTGGTTAAATAATGTCCAATAAAACAAGAGAAGAGTAGTTAAATAATGTCCAATAAAACAAGAGAAGAGTAGTTAAATAATGTCCAATAAAACAAGAGAAGAGTGGTTAAATAATGTCCAATAAAACAAGAGAAGAGTAGTTAAATAATGTCCAATAAAACAAGAGAAGAGTAGTTAAATAATGTCCAATAAAACAAGAGAAGAGTAGTTAAATAATGTCCAATAAAACAAGAGAAGAGTAGTTAAATAATGTTCAATAAAACAAGAGAAGAGTAGTTAAATAATGTCCAATAAAACAAGAGAAGAGTGGTTAAATAATGTCCAATGAAACAAGAGAAGAGTAGTTAAATAATGTTCAATAAAAGAAGAGAAGAGTGGTTAAATAATGTCCAATAAAACAAGAGAAGAGTAGTTAAATAATGTCCAATAAATAACAAGAGAAGAGTAGTTAAATAATGTTCAATAAAACAAGAGAAGAGTGGTTAAATAATGTTCAATAAAACAAGAGAAGAGTAGTTAAATAATGTCCAATAAAACAAGAAAACAGTGGTTAATTAATGTCCAATAAAACAAGAAAAGAGTAGTTAAATAATGTCCAATAAAACAAGAAAACAGTAGTTAAATAATGTCAAATAAAACAAGAGAAGAGTGGTTAAATGATGTCCAATGAAACAAGAGAACAGTAGTTAAATAATGTCCAATAAAACAAGAGAAGAGTAGTTAAATAATGTCCAATGAAACAAGAGAAGAGAAGTTAAATAATGTTCAATAAAAGAAGAGAAGAGTAGTTAAATAATGTCCAATAAAACAAGAGAAGAGTAGTTAAATAATGTCCAATAAAACAAGAGAAGAGTAGTTAAATAATGTCCAATAAAACAAGAGAAAAGTGGTTAAATAATGTCCAATGAAACAAGAGAAGAGTAGTTAAATAATGTCCAATAAAACAAGAGAAGAGTAGTTAAATAATGTCCAATAAAACAAGAGAAGAGTAGTTAAATAATGTCCAATAAAACAAGAGAAGAGTGGTTAAATAATGTCCAATGAAACAAGAGAAGAGTAGTTAACTAATGTCCAATAAAACAAGAGAAGAGTAGTTAAATAATGTCCAATAAAACAAGAGAAGAGTAGTTAAATAATGTCCAATAAAACAAGAGAAGAGTGGTTAAATAATGTCCAATGAAACAAGAGAAGAATAGTTAAATAATGTTCAATAAAAGAAGAGAATAGTGGTTAAATAATGTCCAATAAAACAAGAGAAGAGTAGTTAAATAATGTCCAATTCACAAGAGAAGAGTAGTTAAATAATGTTCAATAAAAGAAGAGAACAGTGGTTAAATATTGTTCAATAATACCAGAGAAGAGTGGTTAAATAATGTTCAATAAAAGAAGAGAAGAGTGGTTAAATAATGTCCAATAAAACAAGAGAAGAGTAGTTAAATAATGTCCAATAAAACAAGAGAACAGTAGTTAAATAATGTCAAATAAAACAAAGAAAAGTGGTTAAATAATGTCCAATGAAACAAGAGAACAGTAGTTAAATAATGTCCAATAAAACAATAGAAGAGTGGTTAAATAATGTCCAATGAAACAAGAGAAGAGTAGTTAAATAATGTTCAATAAAACAAGAGAAGAGTAGTTAAATAATGTCCAATAAAACAAGAGAAGAGTAGTTAAATAATGTCCAATAAAACAAGAGAAGAGTAGTTAAATAATGTCCAATAAAACAAGAGAAGAGTGGTTAAATAATGTCCAATGAAACAAGAGAAGAGTAGTTAACTAATGTCCAATAAAACAAGAGAAGAGTAGTTAAATAATGTCCAATAAAACAAGAGAAGAGTAGTTAAATAATGTCCAATAAAACAAGAGAAGAGTGGTTATATAATGTCCAATGAAACAAGAGAAGAGTAGTTAAATAATGTTCAATAAAAGAAGAGAATAGTGGTTAAATAATGTCCAATAAAACAAGAGAAGAGTAGTTAAATAATGTCCAATTCACAAGAGAAGAGTAGTTAAATAATGTTCAATAAAAGAAAAGAACAGTGGTTAAATATTGTTCAATAAAACAAGAGAAGAGTGGTTAAATAATGTTCAATAAAAGAAGAGAAGAGTGGTTAAATAATGTCCAATAAAACAAGAGAAGAGTAGTTAAATAATGTTTAATAAAACAAGAGAACAGTAGTTAAATAATGTCAAATAAAACAAGAGAAGAGTGGTTAAATGATGTCCAATGAAACAAGAGAAGAGTAGTTAAATAATGTTCAATAAAAGAAGAGAAGAGTAGTTAAATAATGTCCAATAAAACAAGAGAAGAGTAGTTAAATAATGTCCAATAAAACAAGAGAAGAGTAGTTAAATAATGTCCAATAAAACAAGAGAAGAGTGGTTAAATAATGTCCAATGAAACAAGAGAAGAGTAGTTAAATAATGTCCAATAAAACAAGAGAAGAGTAGTTAAATAATGTCCAATAAAACAAGAGAAGAGTAGTTAAATAATGTCCAATAAAACAAAGAGAAGAGTGGTTAAATAATGTCCAATGAAACAAGAGAAGAGTAGTTAAATAATGTTCAATAAAAGAAGAGAAGAGTGGTTAAATAATGTCCAATAAAACAAGAGACGAGTAGTTAAATAATGTTCAATAAAAGAAGAGAACAGTGGTTAAATATTGTTCAATAAAACAAGAGAAGAGTGGTTAAATAATGTTCAATAAAAGAAGAGAAGAGTGGTTAAATAATGTCCAATAAAACAAGAGAAGAGTAGTTAAATAATGTCCAATAAAACAAGAGAAGAGTAGTTAAATAATGTTCAATAAAACAAGAGAAGAGTGGTTAAATAATGTCCAATGAAACAAGAGAAGAGTAGTTAAATAATGTTCAATAAAAGAAGAGAAGAGTGGTTAAATAATGTCCAATAAAACAAGAGAAGAGTAGTTAAATAATGTCCAATAAAACAAGAGAAGAGTAGTTAAATAATGTTCAATAAAACAAGAGAAGAGTAGTTAAATAATGTTCAATAAAACAAGAGAAGAGTGGTTAAATAATGTTCAATAAAACAAGAGAAGAGTAGTTAAATAATGTCCAATAAAACAAGAGAAGAGTAGTTAAATAATGTCCAATAAAACAAGAGAAGAGTAGTTAAATAATGTCCAATAAAACAAGAGAAGAGTAGTTAAATAATGTCCAATAAAACAAGAGAAGAGTAGTTAAATAATGTCCAATAAAACAAGAGAAGAGTAGTTAAATAATGTCCAATAAAACAAGAGAAGAGTAGTTAACTAATGTCCAATAAAACAAGAGAAGAGTAGTTAAATAATGTTCAATAAAACAAGAGAAGAGTGGTTAAATAATGTCCAATAAAACAAGAGAAGAGTAGTTAAATAATGTCCAATAAAACAAGAGAAGAGTAGTTAAATAATGTTCAATAAAACAAGAGAAGAGTAGTTAAATAATGTCCAATAAAACAAGAGAAGAGTAGTTAAATAATGTCCAATAAAACAAGAGAAGAGTGGTTAAATAATGTCCAATAAAACAAGAGAAGAGTAGTTAAATAATGTCCAATAAAACAAGAGAAGAGTAGTTAAATAATGTCCAATAAAACAAGAGAAGAGTGGTTAAATAATGTCCAATAAAACAAGAGAAGAGTAGTTAAATAATGTCCAATAAAACAAGAGAAGAGTGGTTAAATAATGTCCAATAAAACAAGAGAAGAGTAGTTAAATAATGTCCAATAAAACAAGAGAAGAGTAGTTAAATAATGTCCAATAAAACAAGAGAAGAGTAGTTAAATAATGTCCAATAAAACAAGAGAAGAGTAGTTAAATAATGTCCAATAAAACAAGAGAAGAGTGGTTAAATAATGTCCAATGAAACAAGAGAAGAGTAGTTAAATAATGTCCAATAAAACAAGAGAAGAGTAGTTAAATAATGTCCAATAAAACAAGAGAAGAGTAGTTAAATAATGTCCAATAAAACAAGAGAAGAGTGGTTAAATAATGTCCAATGAAACAAGAGAAGAGTAGTTAAATAATGTCCAATAAAACAAGAGAAGAGTAGTTAAATAATGTCCAATAAAACAAGAGAAGAGTAGTTAAATAATGTCCAATAAAACAAGTTAAATAATGTTCAAAGAAAGAGAAGAGTGGTTAAATAATGTTCAATAAAACAAGAGAAAGTAGTTAAATAACAATAAAAGAAGAAGAGTAGTTAAATAATGTCCAATAAAACAAGAGAAGAGTAGTTAAATAATGTCCAATAAAACAAGAGAAGAGTAGTTAAATAATGTCCAATAAAACAAGAGAAGAGTAGTTAAATAATGTTCAATAAAACAAGAGAAGAGTGGTTAAATAATGTTCAATAAAACAAGAGAAGAGTAGTTAAATAATGTCCAATAAAACAAGAGAAGAGTAGTTAAATAATGTCCAATAAAACAAGAGAAAGTAGTTAAATAATGTCCAATAAAACAAGAGAAGAGTAGTTAAATAATGTCCAATAAAACAAGAGAAGAGTAGTTAAATAATGTCCAATAAAACAAGAGAAGAGTAGTTAAATAATGTCCAATAAAACAAGAGAAGAGTAGTTAAATAATGTCCAATAAAACAAGAGAAGAGTAGTTAAATAATGTCCAATAAAACAAGAGAAGAGTAGTTAAATAATGTCCAATAAAACAAGAGAAGAGTAGTTAAATAATGTCCAATAAAACAAGAGAAGAGTAGTTAAATAATGTCCAATAAAACAAGAGAAGAGTAGTTAAATAATGTCCAATAAAACAAGAGAAGAGTAGTTAAATAATGTCCAATAAAACAAGAGAAGAGTAGTTAAATAATGTCCAATAAAACAAGAGAAGAGTAGTTAAATAATGTCCAATAAAACAAGAGAAGAGTAGTTAAATAATGTCCAATAAAACAAGAGAAGAGTAGTTAAATAATGTCCAATAAAACAAGAGAAGAGTGGTTAAATAATGTCCAATAAAACAAGAGAAGAGTAGTTAAATAATGTCCAATAAAACAAGAGAAGAGTGGTTAAATAATGTCCAATGTCCAATAAAACAAGAGAAGAGTAGTTAAATAATGTTCAATAAAAGAAGAGAAGAGTGGTTAAATAATGTCCAATAAAACAAGAGAAGAGTAGTTAAATAATGTCCAATAAAACAAGAGAAGAGTAGTTAAATAATGTTCAATAAAACAAGAGAAGAGTGGTTAAATAATGTCCAATAAAACAAGAGAAGAGTGGTTAAATAATGTCCAATAAAACAAGAGAAGAGTAGTTAAATAATGTCCAATAAAACAAGAGAAGAGTAGTTAAATAATGTCCAATAAAACAAGAGAAGAGTAGTTAAATAATGTCCAATAAAACAAGAGAAGAGTAGTTAAATAATGTCCAATAAAACAAGAGAAGAGTAGTTAAATAATGTCCAATAAAACAAGAGAAGAGTAGTTAAATAATGTCCAATAAAACAAGAGAAGAGTAGTTAAATAATGTCCAATGAAACAAGAGAAGAGTAGTTAACTAATGTCCAATAAAACAAGAGAAGAGTAGTTAAATAATGTTCAATAAAACAAGAGAAGAGTAGTTAAATAATGTCCAATAAAACAAGAGAAGAGTGGTTAAATAATGTCCAATAAAACAAGAGAAGAGTAGTTAAATAATGTTCAATAAAACAAGAGAAGAGTGGTTAAATAATGTCCAATAAAACAAGAGAAGAGTAGTTAAATAATGTCCAATAAAACAAGAGAAGAGTAGTTAAATAATGTTCAATAAAACAAGAGAAGAGTGGTTAAATAATGTTCAATAAAACAAGAGAAGTGTAGTTAAATAATGTCCAATAAAACAAGAAAAGAGTGGTTAAATAATGTCCAATAAAACAAGAAAAGAGTAGTTAAATAATGTCCAATAAAACAAGAAAACAGTAGTTAAATAATGTCAAATAAAACAAGAGAAGAGTGGTTAAATGATGTCCAATGAAACAAGAGAACAGTAGTTAAATAATGTCCAATAAAACAAGAGAAGAGTGGTTAAATAATGTCCAATGAAACAAGAGAAGAGAAGTTAAATAATGTTCAATAAAAGAAGAGAAGAGTAGTTAAATAATGTCCAATAAAACAAGAGAAGAGTAGTTAAATAATGTCCAATAAAACAAGAGAAGAGTAGTTAAATAATGTCCAATAAAACAAGAGAAAAGTGGTTAAATAATGTCCAATGAAACAAGAGAAGAGTAGTTAAATAATGTCCAATAAAACAAGAGAAGAGTAGTTAAATAATGTCCAATAAAACAAGAGAAGAGTAGTTAAATAATGTCCAATAAAACAAGAGAAGAGTGGTTAAATAATGTCCAATGAAACAAGAGAAGAGTAGTTAACTAATGTCCAATAAAACAAGAGAAGAGTAGTTAAATAATGTCCAATAAAACAAGAGAAGAGTAGTTAAATAATGTCCAATAAAACAAGAGAAGAGTGGTTAAATAATGTCCAATGAAACAAGAGAAGAATAGTTAAATAATGTTCAATAAAAGAAGAGAATAGTGGTTAAATAATGTCCAATAAAACAAGAGAAGAGTAGTTAAATAATGTCCAATTCACAAGAGAAGAGTAGTTAAATAATGTTCAATAAAAGAAGAGAACAGTGGTTAAATATTGTTCAATAATACCATAGAAGAGTGGTTAAATAATGTTCAATAAAAGAAGAGAAGAGTGGTTAAATAATGTCCAATAAAACAAGAGAAGAGTAGTTAAATAATGTCCAATAAAACAAGAGAACAGTAGTTAAATAATGTCAAATAAAACAAGAGAAAAGTGGTTAAATGATGTCCAATGAAACAAGAGAACAGTAGTTATATAATGTCCAATAAAACAATAGAAGAGTGGTTAAATAATGTCCAATGAAACAAGAGAAGAGTAGTTAAATAATGTTCAATAAAACAAGAGAAGAGTAGTTAAATAATGTCCAATAAAACAAGAGAAGAGTAGTTAAATAATGTCCAATAAAACAAGAGAAGAGTAGTTAAATAATGTCCAATAAAACAAGAGAAGAGTGGTTAAATAATGTCCAATGAAACAAGAGAAGAGTAGTTAAATAATGTCCAATAAAACAAGAGAAGAGTAGTTAAATAATGTCCAATAAAACAAGAGAAGAGTAGTTAAATAATGTCCAATAAAACAAGAGAAGAGTGGTTAAATAATGTCCAATGAAACAAGAGAAGAGTAGTTAAATAATGTTCAATAAAAGAAGAGAATAGTGGTTAAATAATGTCCAATAAAACAAGAGAAGAGTAGTTAAATAATGTCCAATTCACAAGAGAAGAGTAGTTAAATAATGTTCAATAAAAGAAAAGAACAGTGGTTAAATATTGTTCAATAAAACAAGAGAAGAGTGGTTAAATAATGTTCAATAAAAGAAGAGAAGAGTGGTTAAATAATGTCCAATAAAACAAGAGAAGAGTAGTTAAATAATGTTTAATAAAACAAGAGAACAGTAGTTAAATAATGTCAAATAAAACAAGAGAAGAGTGGTTAAATGATGTCCAATGAAACAAGAGAAGAGTAGTTAAATAATGTTCAATAAAACAAGAGAAGAGTAGTTAAATAATGTCCAATAAAACAAGAGAAGAGTAGTTAAATAATGTCCAATAAAACAAGAGAAGAGTAGTTAAATAATGTCCAATAAAACAAGAGAAGAGTGGTTAAATAATGTCCAATGAAACAAGAGAAGAGTAGTTAACTAATGTCCAATAAAACAAGAGAAGAGTAGTTAAATAATGTCCAATAAAACAAGAGAAGAGTAGTTAAATAATGTCCAATAAAACAAGAGAAGAGTGGTTAAATAATGTCCAATGAAACAAGAGAAGAGTAGTTAAATAATGTTCAATAAAAGAAGAGAAGAGTGGTTAAATAATGTCCAATAAAACAAGAGACGAGTAGTTAAATAATGTTCAATAAAAGAAGAGAACAGTGGTTAAATATTGTTCAATAAAACAAGAGAAGAGTGGTTAAATAATGTTCAATAAAAGAAGAGAAGAGTGGTTAAATAATGTCCAATAAAACAAGAGAAGAGTAGTTAAATAATGTCCAATAAAACAAGAGAAGAGTAGTTAAATAATGTTCAATAAAAGAAGAGAAGAGTGGTTAAATAATGTCCAATGAAACAAGAGAAGAGTAGTTAAATAATGTTCAATAAAAGAAGAGAAGAGTGGTTAAATAATGTCCAATAAAACAAGAGAAGAGTAGTTAAATAATGTCCAATAAAACAAGAGAAGAGTAGTTAAATAATGTTCAATAAAACAAGAGAAGAGTGGTTAAATAATGTTCAATAAAACAAGAGAAGAGTGGTTAAATAATGTCCAATAAAACAAGAGAAGAGTAGTTAAATAATGTCCAATAAAACAAGAGAAGAGTAGTTAAATAATGTCCAATAAAACAAGAGAAGAGTAGTTAAATAATGTCCAATAAAACAAGAGAAGAGTGGTTAAATAATGTCCAATGAAACAAGAGAAGAGTAGTTAAATAATGTCCAATAAAACAAGAGAAGAGTAGTTAAATAATGTCCAATAAAACAAGAGAAGAGTAGTTAAATAATGTCCAATAAAACAAGAGAAGAGTGGTTAAATAATGTCCAATGAAACAAGAGAAGAGTAGTTAAATAATGTTCAATAAAAGAAGAGAATAGTGGTTAAATAATGTCCAATAAAACAAGAGAAGAGTAGTTAAATAATGTCCAATTCACAAGAGAAGAGTAGTTAAATAATGTTCAATAAAAGAAAAGAACAGTGGTTAAATATTGTTCAATAAAACAAGAGAAGAGTGGTTAAATAATGTTCAATAAAAAGAAGAGAAGAGTGGTTAAATAATGTCCAATAAAACAAGAGAAGAGTAGTTAAATAATGTTCAATAAAACAAGAGAACAGTAGTTAAATAATGTCAAATAAAACAAGAGAAGAGTGGTTAAATGATGTCCAATGAAACAAGAGAAGAGTAGTTAAATAATGTTCAATAAAAGAAGAGAAGAGTAGTTAAATAATGTCCAATAAAACAAGAGAAGAGTAGTTAAATAATGTCCAATAAAACAAGAGAAGAGTAGTTAAATAATGTCCAATAAAACAAGAGAAGAGTGGTTAAATAATGTCCAATGAAACAAGAGAAGAGTAGTTAAATAATGTCCAATAAAACAAGAGAAGAGTAGTTAAATAATGTCCAATAAAACAAGAGAAGAGTAGTTAAATAATGTCCAAAAAAACAAGAGAAGAGTGGTTAAATAATGTCCAATGAAACAAGAGAAGAGTAGTTAAATAATGTTCAATAAAACAAGAGAAGAGTGGTTAAATAATGTCCAATAAAACAAGAGAAGAGTAGTTAAATAATGTTCAATAAAAGAAGAGAACAGTGGTTAAATATTGTTCAATAAAACAAGAGAAGAGTGGTTAAATAATGTTCAATAAAAGAAGAGAAGAGTGGTTAAATAATGTCCAATGAAACAAGAGAAGAGTAGTTAACTAATGTCCAATAAAACAAGAGAAGAGTAGTTAAATAATGTTCAATAAAACAAGAGAAGAGTGGTTAAATAATGTCCAATGAAACAAGAGAAGAGTAGTTAAATAATGTTCAATAAAAGAAGAGAAGAGTGGTTAAATAATGTCCAATAAAACAAGAGAAGAGTAGTTAAATAATGTTCAATAAAAGAAGAGAAGAGTGGTTAAATAATGTTCAATAAAACAAGAGAAGAGTGGTTAAATAATGTTCAATAAAAGAAGAGAAGAGTGGTTAAATAATGTCCAATGAAACAAGAGAAGAGTAGTTAACTAATGTCCAATAAAACAAGAGAAGAGTAGTTAAATAATGTTCAATAAAACAAGAGAAGAGTAGTTAAATAATGTCCAATAAAACAAGAGAAGAGTGGTTAAATAATGTCCAATGAAACAAGAGAAGAGTAGTTAAATAATGTTCAATAAAAGAAGAGAAGAGTGGTTAAATAATGTCCAATAAAACAAGAGAAGAGTAGTTAAATAATGTCCAATAAAACAAGAGAAGAGTAGTTAAATAATGTTCAATAAAACAAGAGAAGAGTGGTTAAATAATGTTCAATAAAACAAGAGAAGAGTAGTTAAATAATGTCCAATAAACAAGAAAACAGTGGTTAATTAATGTCCAATAAAACAAGAGAAGAGTAGTTAAATAATGTCCAATAAAACAAGAGAACAGTAGTTAAATAATGTCAAATAAAACAAGAGAAGAGTGGTTAAATGATGTCCAATGAAACAAGAGAACAGTAGTTAAATAATGTCCAATAAAACAATAGAAGAGTGGTTAAATAATGTCCAATGAAACAAGAGAAGAGTAGTTAAATAATGTTCAATAAAAGAAGAGAAGAGTAGTTAAATAATGTCCAATAAAACAAGAGAAGAGTAGTTAAATAATGTCCAATAAAACAAGAGAAGAGTAGTTAAATAATGTCCAATAAAACAAGAGAAAAGTGGTTAAATAATGTCCAATGAAACAAGAGAAGAGTAGTTAAATAATGTCCAATAAAACAAGAGAAGAGTAGTTAAATAATGTCCAATAAAACAAGAGAAGAGTAGTTAAATAATGTCCAATAAAACAAGAGAAGAGTGGTTAAATAATGTCCAATGAAACAAGAGAAGAGTAGTTAAATAATGTCCAATAAAACAAGAGAAGAGTAGTTAAATAATGTCCAATAAAACAAGAGAAGAGTAGTTAAATAATGTCCAATAAAACAAGAGAAGAGTGGTTAAATAATGTCCAATGAAACAAGAGAAGAATAGTTAAATAATGTTCAATAAAAAAAGAAGAGAATAGTGGTTAAATAATGTCCAATAAAACAAGAGAAGAGTAGTTAAATAATGTCCAATTAAAACAAGAGAAGAGTAGTTAAATAATGTTCAATAAAAGAAAAGAACAGTGGTTAAATATTGTTCAATAAAACAAGAGAAGAGTGGTTAATTAATGTTCAATAAAAGAAGAGAAGAGTAGTTAAATAATGTCCAATAAAACAAGAGAACAGTAGTTAAATAATGTCAAATAAAACAAGAGAAGAGTGGTTAAATGATGTCCAATGAAACAAGAGAACAGTAGTTATATAATGTCCAATAAAACAATAGAAGAGTGGTTAAATAATGTCCAATGAAACAAGAGAAGAGTAGTTAAATAATGTCCAATAAAACAAGAGAAGAGTAGTTAAATAATGTCCAATAAAACAAGAGAAGAGTAGTTAAATAATGTCCAATAAAACAAGAGAAGAGTGGTTAAATAATGTCCAATGAAACAAGAGAAGAGTAGTTAAATAATGTCCAATAAAACAAGAGAAGAGTAGTTAAATAATGTCCAATAAAACAAGAGAAGAGTAGTTAAATAATGTCCAATAAAACAAGAGAAGAGTGGTTAAATAATGTCCAATGAAACAAGAGAAGAGTAGTTAAATAATGTCCAATAAAACAAGAGAAGAGTGGTTAAATAATGTCCAATGAAACAAGAGAAGAGTAGTTAAATAATGTTCAATAAAAGAAGAGAAGAGTGGTTAAATAATGTCCAATAAAACAAGAGAAGAGTAGTTAAATAATGTCCAATTCACAAGAGAAGAGTAGTTAAATAATGTTCAATAAAACAAGAGAAGAGTGGTTAAATAATGTTCAATAAAACAAGAGAAGTGTAGTTAAATAATGTCCAATCCACAAGAAAACAGTGGTTAATTAATGTCCAATAAAACAAGAAAAGAGTAGTTAAATAATGTCCAATAAAACAAGAAAACAGTAGTTAAATAATGTCAAATAAAACAAGAGAAGAGTGGTTAAATGATGTCCAATGAAACAAGAGAACAGTAGTTAAATAATGTCCAATAAAACAATAGAAGAGTGGTTAAATAATGTCCAATGAAACAAGAGAAGAGAAGTTAAATAATGTTCAATAAAAGAAGAGAAGAGTAGTTAAATAATGTCCAATAAAACAAGAGAAGAGTAGTTAAATAATGTCCAATAAAACAAGAGAAGAGTAGTTAAATAATGTCCAATAAAACAAGAGAAAAGTGGTTAAATAATGTCCAATGAAACAAGAGAAGAGTAGTTAAATAATGTCCAATAAAACAAGAGAAGAGTAGTTAAATAATGTCCAATAAAACAAGAGAAGAGTAGTTAAATAATGTCCAATAAAACAAGAGAAGAGTGGTTAAATAATGTCCAATGAAACAAGAGAAGAGTAGTTAACTAATGTCCAATAAAACAAGAGAAGAGTAGTTAAATAATGTCCAATAAAACAAGAGAAGAGTAGTTAAATAATGTCCAATAAAACAAGAGAAGAGTGGTTAAATAATGTCCAATGAAACAAGAGAAGAATAGTTAAATAATGTTCAATAAAAAAGAAGAGAATAGTGGTTAAATAATGTCCAATAAAACAAGAGAAGAGTAGTTAAATAATGTCCAATTCACAAGAGAAGAGTAGTTAAATAATGTTCAATAAAAGAAGAGAACAGTGGTTAAATATTGTTCAATAATACCATAGAAGAGTGGTTAAATAATGTTCAATAAAAAGAAGAGAAGAGTGGTTAAATAATGTCCAATAAAACAAGAGAAGAGTAGTTAAATAATGTCCAATAAAACAAGAGAACAGTAGTTAAATAATGTCAAATAAAACAAGAGAAAAGTGGTTAAATGATGTCCAATGAAACAAGAGAACAGTAGTTAAATAATGTCCAATAAAACAATAGAAGAGTGGTTAAATAATGTCCAATGAAACAAGAGAAGAGTAGTTAAATAATGTTCAATAAAACAAGAGAAGAGTAGTTAAATAATGTCCAATAAAACAAGAGAAGAGTAGTTAAATAATGTCCAATAAAACAAGAGAAGAGTAGTTAAATAATGTCCAATAAAACAAGAGAAGAGTGGTTAAATAATGTCCAATGAAACAAGAGAAGAGTAGTTAAATAATGTCCAATAAAACAAGAGAAGAGTAGTTAAATAATGTCCAATAAAACAAGAGAAGAGTAGTTAAATAATGTCCAATAAAACAAGAGAAGAGTGGTTAAATAATGTCCAATGAAACAAGAGAAGAGTAGTTAAATAATGTTCAATAAAAGAAGAGAATAGTGGTTAAATAATGTCCAATAAAACAAGAGAAGAGTAGTTAAATAATGTCCAATAAAACAAGAGAAGAGTAGTTAAATAATGTTCAATAAAAGAAAAGAACAGTGGTTAAATATTGTTCAATAAAACAAGAGAAGAGTGGTTAAATAATGTTCAATAAAAGAAGAGAAGAGTGGTTAAATAATGTCCAATAAAACAAGAGAAGAGTAGTTAAATAATGTTTAATAAAACAAGAGAACAGTAGTTAAATAATGTCAAATAAAACAAGAGAAGAGTGGTTAAATGATGTCCAATGAAACAAGAGAAGAGTAGTTAAATAATGTTCAATAAAAGAAGAGAAGAGTAGTTAAATAATGTCCAATAAAACAAGAGAAGAGTAGTTAAATAATGTCCAATAAAACAAGAGAAGAGTAGTTAAATAATGTCCAATAAAACAAGAGAAGAGTGGTTAAATAATGTCCAATGAAACAAGAGAAGAGTAGTTAAATAATGTCCAATAAAACAAGAGAAGAGTAGTTAAATAATGTCCAATAAAACAAGAGAAGAGTAGTTAAATAATGTCCAATAAAACAAGAGAAGAGTGGTTAAATAATGTCCAATGAAACAAGAGAAGAGTAGTTAAATAATGTTCAATAAAAGAAGAGAAGAGTGGTTAAATAATGTCCAATAAAACAAGAGAAGAGTAGTTAAATAATGTTCAATAAAAGAAGAGAACAGTGGTTAAATATTGTTCAATAAAACAAGAGAAGAGTGGTTAAATAATGTTCAATAAAAGAAGAGAAGAGTGGTTAAATAATGTCCAATAAAACAAGAGAAGAGTAGTTAAATAATGTCCAATAAAACAAGAGAAGAGTAGTTAAATAATGTTCAATAAAAGAAGAGAAGAGTGGTTAAATAATGTCCAATGAAACAAGAGAAGAGTAGTTAAATAATGTTCAATAAAAGAAGAGAAGAGTGGTTAAATAATGTCCAATAAAACAAGAGAAGAGTAGTTAAATAATGTCCAATTCACAAGAGAAGAGTAGTTAAATAATGTTCAATAAAACAAGAGAAGAGTGGTTAAATAATGTTCAATAAAACAAGAGAAGAGTGGTTAAATAATGTCCAATAAAACAAGAGAAGAGTAGTTAAATAATGTCCAATAAAGCAAGAGAAGAGTGGTTAAATAATGTCCAATAAAACAAGAGAAGAGTAGTTAAATAATGTCCAATAAAACAAGAGAAGAGTAGTTAAATAATGTCCAATAAAACAAGAGAAGAGTAGTTAAATAATGTTCAATAAAACAAGAGAATAGTGGTTAAATAATGTCCAATAAAACAAGAGAAGAGTAGTTAAATAATGTCCAATTCACAAGAGAAGAGTAGTTAAATAATGTTCAATAAAAGAAGAGAAGAGTGGTTAAATAATGTCCAATAAAACAAGAGAAGAGTAGTTAAATAATGTCCAATAAAACAAGAGAACAGTAGTTAAATATTGTCCAATCCACAAGAAAACAGTGGTTAATTAATGTCCAAGTCACAAGTGAACAGTGGTTAAATAATGTTTGGTACACAAGAGAACAGTGGTTAAAAAATGACGAGGTTATAAAATGAAACCGGTTTTCATTACGTAAGTTTGTCGTTTTGCTTCAAACTATATCTTCAATTTAAGGAGGAAAAGACGTGAATTTTATATGCTTTCTCCATGTTATTCAATATAAAGTTTCATCAATAACGTTTTTCTTAACTCTAAACCTGCTCTTCCGTCCTCACTTCCACCCCTCACTAATCGTTGCTGTTTCTAACCATCCTTTTTTAAATTTAATTTTATTATATTTTATCTTAATTTAGTCAGATATAACAATATAAAGAAGCTGACGATAGGTAGAGTTATTTTCACTGTCTTAGAATAAAAAACTCAATATGTTATCTATAGAAACGGAATACTTTCTTAATATCCTTACGATAATACCCTTGAAGAGCACCAAATCGAGACAACTTTCCAATAAAACAGCCGTCGCATCGTTTACTTTTGAGGCCTGGCATGGCCTAGAGCGTTAAGGTGTGCGCTTCGTAATCTGAGGGTCGCGGGTTCGCGCCCGAGTCGCGCCAAACATGCTCGCCCTCCCAGCCGTGGGGGCGTTATAATGTGACGGTCAATCCCACTATTCGTTGGTAAAAGAGTAGCCCAAGAGTTTGCGGTGGGTGGTGATGACTAGCTGCTTTCCCTCTAGTCTTACACTGCTAAATTAGGGACGGCTAGCACAGATAGCCCTCGAGTAGCTTTGTGCGAAATTCTAAACAAACAAACAAACAAAATTCCAATAAAAAGGGAATAACATGCCAGTCCCTGACACAAAAATTTAACAGCCAAGTTATTAGTATAACTTACTGCAACTCGTAATGCGTCACGGCCACGAGGCTTAGAATAAGAACGTTACGACCAAAATCCCTTCTGCAATAATCCAGAATTTGCACGTTGTACTTTGATATGTCTGTCAAATAAAAGAGATGTATCAGCTAATAGTTCTGCAATATTCTGTCGAACTTGTCCAATAGGTTTCTTTGTTTGTTTTTTTAATTTCGCGCAAAGCTACACGAGGGCTATCTGCGCTAGCCGGCCCTAATTTAGCAATGTAAGACAAGAGTGAAGGCAGCTAGTCATCACCACCCACCGCCAACTCTTGGGCTACTCTTTTACCAACGAATAGTAGGATTGGCCGTAACATTATAACGCCCCAACGTCTGAAAGGGCGAACATGTTTGGTGCGACGGGGATTCGAACCTGTAATTCTCAAATTACGAGTCGAACGCCTTAACCCATCTGGCCATGCCGGGCTTTGTTCAATAGGTTCTTACAGTGTTGCGAAGGAGGAGGGAGAGGTCAGCAAACTGGTTATAAAATTTTCTGACGGTCTGGAGCGCCGGTCATTGTCTCAATAGTTACGTATGGCACTAGAAAGTGAACGAAGGTGAGCATTAGATACAGTTAACTATCGGTACCTGTGAGAATGTTTATTTTTCTTGTATGTCCATACACATACAAAACTTCTATGTTCTTGTTTTTTTCAAAAACTTGAATCACTTAGAAGCATTCATCACGGTTATTCGTGTAAAGTGCACCTGGTATTCATTTAATATAACACTATTTAATGTAAGGAAGTATTTTTGCTTATTATTTAATGTAAGAAGATATGTTGACCATTACTTTATGTAAAGAAGTATCTTGACCACTATTTAATGTAAGAATTTTATCCCAATACTTAACAAAAATGAAGAGCAGAATGCCTCATTTCATTGTCCATTTTATGATATATGACGTTTACAACAAAGAGACCAATACCACAAAACAAACATTAAATTCAGATTTTTGTTCTACTTTCTTAAAATGATTTAACATCCACTAATAAGTCTACGAGAAAAATATATTGTTTACAAGTTGCAACCTAACAAACGATAAAAAGACATTGTTTACAAGTTCTAACCTAACAAATGATAAAAAGACATTGTTTACAAGTTGTAACCTAACAAACGATAAAAAGACATTGTTTACAAGTTGTAACCTAACAAATGATAAAAGGACATTGTTTACAAGTTGTAACCTAACAAACGATAAAAAGACATTGTTTACAAGTTGTAACCTAACAAACGATAAAAAGACATTGTTTACAAGTTGTAACCTAACAAATGATAAAAAGATATTGTTTACAAGTTGTAACCTAACAAATGATAAAAAGATATTGTTTACAAGTTGTAACCTAACACATGATAAAAAGACATTGTTTACAAGTTGTAACCTAACAAACGATAAAAAGACATTGTTTACAAGTTGTAACCTAACAAATGATAAAAAGATATTGTTTACAAGTTGTAACCTAACAAATGATAAAAAGATATTGTTTACAAGTTGTAACCTAACAAATGATAAAAGATATTGTTTACAAGTTGTAACCTGATGAGACCTACAGTAATTATATAGAAATAATGCAGCAAACCAAAGAACTCAACTTTCTTTTTTTGTAAAAACTAAAGAACGATAGGTAATAAAAATATTTCTTGAAAAATATAGTTATTGTATGAATCTAATGAAGTTCATTACAAAATATAGCTTAAACACGTAACAAGAACGATTTGAAACAGAACTCCGGAACTGCAATCACTTTAAAACTGGTATATAAATGTGTAAAGAAAATGATATATATATTAATTTATTATTTTCTATCATGCAGGCCACAGGTGGCGCTTCATTATAAAAAATAAACGCTGATTGAAACGCGGTTGTTTTTATGTTTGGTATTGTAACAAAAGAATTGTGAACAATAGCAACAGTGTCGAGTTGACATTAGTAGAACAAGTTCGGAAAGATAACACGTAGGTAAAGTTTGAGAAATAACTGACGTATTTTCTCAAAAAAAAATTGTAGATATAGAAGTAAAAAAAGTAAAGAAGTTTTCATGAGAAAGATAGCGTGGGTTTTGTTCGTCACGCTACTTTATGTGGTGAGTAAAAATCTTGATTCAAAGTTCAATATGTCCATTAAAAGTTATTTAAAATTCAAGCAGCTATATTTTGTCAATAATACTCAGAAATGTAATTCTTTCTTATCTGAAGAACTGAGTATATCATGGTTGGTCTTCGGAGTGACTAATATATGATATTTGACCAAATATTTTATTAGAAATCTTCAGAGACACACTCTTAGAATGTGTGTGTGTTGTTGTTGTTGTTGCTGTTTTTTTGGCATTAGCTCTAGGCTAACTAAAAGAGTCGAGTTACCTATAGGCCAGTCCAAAGGAAAGAGTTATAGTTGTCTTTAGGCCAATCTAAAAAGAAGAGTTGAGCTGCTTTTAGGTCAATCTAAATATAAATATCTTGGTTATTTCTAGGTCTTTAAGCTAACTGCAAATGTACAATATCAGTTTAAATCTTTCACATTGTACAATATATTGGCACAATTTACATAAATGTTTTGTTGTAGTTTTTTTCATCACACAAATCTTCTTCACGTGGGAATCGTTAGAAGCTACGTACATAGAAACTGTTCAAACTTTCTTATAAGTAATAAGGATTTGGTTTGTTTTTCAAACTATATACCTTTAAAAACTGTGTCTAATAACTGGTTTCTTACGTGCTAAAATCACATGAGAGAAAATCTAATTTCACTGCTATAAATGATTGGATATTCTCATTTTATCAGTTGTGACGTTCGCGCAGATTGCTTTACGCGATATCTAATCTTGTTAATTTTAGTTATTTCATAAGAATTCCCAATATTTCAATAAAATATCAGTCCAATGATAAACACGTATTCTTAATTTTAAACATTTCAGCGAGTTTCTTGCACGTTACACACTTATGCCATTTTATTATATTAAGAAAACAACTGTAATGTTTTTGCAGTATATGAAGTTCATTAGATATAATACTATTAAAGTTAATACGGCTTAAGACTGGATCTTCAAATGAGGATTTCGTAAAGGGTGGCCCCAAAATAAGAGGGTTCTAAGATGTGTAGCATATAAGCAGGAGCGTAGATCCTGGGGGGGATGGATGGTATACATCCCCCCTTCATTTTAGGTGGGGGGTATGGTGCATACAATCATCCACCCCTACAGTTTGGTCTGTTGAATTGTTTTATTGCATCACAGGCCTACAAATTGTGTGTTTGTTCTTGTGATTCTCGTGTTCATACGAATCGAATTACATAATTAGGCCTAGATGTCGGCTTTTTCAGTAGCCGAAATGTACATCTTTAATATAGGCGTGCTTCTAAGCTTTTCGATCTAAGTTATAATTCGTAAGTATCAGTCAGTAGGCCCAAGTATACATGCAAGTATCGTGGCAACAAGATTACTCTGTGACTGCATGTTTACAGTTCTCAGGTTCACGTAATCAGAGATTACCAATTTGCAAATTGAACAGTCCACGTAAGTGGTTGCAAAAATCATCCGCCCCCTATCGGGTGTAAAAAATCTACGCCCCTGCATATAAGAGATGTATTATCTAACAGCGTTATCTATGATTAAGTTCGTAATTATGTGTACACACATTTCATAAAACAGTGTGTGAACAGTTGCTCTGTCTTGTAGAACAACGTGTCACAAAACTGAGACCTATAATGACAAGAGAATTCATTGAATAATAACCAGTATACATTGTTTTCAGCCGTAATTCCAATAATATATCTTAGCGTAATATACAGAAAGTCTAAATACGTTATTGCGCAACATTTGTGAATGTGTAAATAAACACATTCAATACAGATTCGTAGTGGAACAACATGTATCAGAGCTATATTTTAACATTTGTATGTGATATGTAGGTACTGTAATGTTACCAGAAACTGATTACTTTCATGAAGGATATATAACGATCTTTTCCAGTGATAAATATTGTTACGTTCAGATCATTAAAATATGACTTGGAATTCGAATTTCTAGAACTGAGATATCCCTTGTTCGTAATGGCATAGAAAAACTAAGGAATGTGGATCAGTATTAGACGTCTCAATAATCAAGAAATGACCTGCAGTTATGATAAGCAAATTGTAGTGTTTTGAAACAGGTGAAAATCCACGAACACAATGGTCAGTGGGAAAAGGTATCCACATGCTCCAGGCAACAATGGGAAATATAACCAAAAAGGGTCTCCATTTAAGAAAGCAACACAAATCAAGTGTGCTATATTCTTTAAATGACAATTCCGTTCAAAAGTCACATACCTCAATCATTTTAATAATGCAAACGGTAGTGTTGCTATTCCACATGACGCAACACCTGTGGATTTCTATACTGTGTGTTTTATGATAGCAAAGCCACATCGGGCTATCTGCTGAGCCCACCGAGAGGAATCGAACCCCTGGTTTTAGCGTTTTAAATCCGTAGACTTACCGCTGTACTAGCGGGGGGCTATTTCTAAACTATCTGATTGTAAAAATGGGCGCTGAGAAACCGCCGTCTTCTTACAAAAGATGGAATATCGAAAGTCGACAGGGAAGAGTGGTGTACCTTTGACATGACGCCTTTGCGATGGAGCATTTTATAGTAAGAACTATGCTGGTGGGCTCTTGTTAAGATTCGCAGTCATCAGAGAGAAAAATCAATGAATGTGTTTAGATGAACACAAACGACGGGATATGGTTTCAAAGTCGTTTTACTATAATGTACACGACCTCTGTAGACCTAACTTTGAATTAACGAGGAATAATTATATCAAACTAAACATTTTTTTTAAACACAGATAACAACGTAATCAAAATAACTACTTAAAGTAACTGTAACTTCATCAAATCAACCGTTTCTACTAAAAAACAACAAAATAAGTTAAAAACCAGATCAAACTAATCATTCCAAAAGCACAAGTGCTACCTTGATCCAAGTCTTCATTTAAAATAAAACTAAATCAAACTTTTTTTATCAAATGATTTTTCTCGAAATTCAGCGAGTAAAGAGACGTTCAAGGATAATTTTTAAACGTGTAAGAAAAACAAGAAGATAAAGAATAGAGATCTGAGTGTTAACTAGTTAGTAATAAGATAAAGCATAGAGATCTGAGTGTTAACTAGTTAATAAGAAGATACAGCATAGAGATCTGAGTGTTAACTAGTTAGTAAGAAGATAAAGAATAGAGATCTGAGTGTTAACTAGTTAATAAGAAGATACAGCATAGAGATCTGAGTGTTAACTAGTTAGTAAGAAGATAAAGAATAGAGATCTGAGTGTTAACTAGTTAGTACGAAGATAAAGAATAGAGATCTGAGTGTTAACTAGTTAGTACGAAGATAAAGAATAGAGATCTGAGTGTTAACTAGTTAGTAAGATAAATAGAGATCTGAGTGTTAACTAGTTAGTAAGAAGATAAAGAATAGAGATCTGAGTGTTAACTAGTTAGTAAGAAGATAAAGAATAGAGATCTGAGTGTTAACTAGTTAATAAGAAGATACAGCATAGAGATCTGAGTGTTAACTAGTTAGTAAGAAGATAAAGAATAGAGATCTGAGTGTTAACTAGTTAGTAAGATAAATAGGGATCTGAGTGTTAACTAGTTAGTAAGAAGATAAAGAATAGAGATCTGAGTGTTAACTAGTTAGTAAGAAGATAAGGAATAGGGATCTGAGTGTTAACTAGTTAGTAAGAAGATAAAGAATAAAGATCTGGGTCTCAAGTGGTTGGTAAAACAATAAAGAATGGAGTTCTGGATATCAAATGATGTGTAAAACAATAAAGAATGGAGTTATTGATATGAAATGATGTGTAAAACAATAAAGAATGGAGTTCTGAATATCAAATGATGTGCAAAACAATAAAGAATGGAGTTCTGAATATCAAATGATGTGCAAAACAATAAAGAATGGAGTTCTGAATATCAAATGATGTGTAAAACAATAAAGAATGGAGTTCTGAATATCAAATGATGTGTAAAACAATAAAGAATGGAGTTCTGAATATCAAATGATGTGTAAAACAATAAAGAATGAAGTTCTGGATATCAAATGGTTGATAAGACGCTGAATGGAGTTTTGAATGTCTGTCAGTTGAAATTAATGTCCTATAACACTGAAGTTAAGAATAAACACACAAGAACTGTAACGAATGACACAACTTTAGTATAGATAAATACACTTGTTCATTTAATGAACTTACGTCAGTTATTAAAATAAAGTCTTTAGTTTATATTGCTTCTTCTTGTGGCTGAGTTTATGAAAAAGTGAAAAACAAAAATGAAATATTATGAGAAGATAACGACATTTTGACGACTGTGTATTTTAAAAAACGAACACCAATCTAGTTTTTCTTGTAAACATGTGTTAATTAAGTAAACTAGTTCTATTTTGGTTGTTGAAACAAGCAATTAAGTTTTCTTTGCTTCTCCTGATGACTACGTTAAGGATTTTTTTTAAAAAAACAACAAAACATAAGTGTACATAAAGAAAGACCGTATACTTACTGGCGACTGTGTATTTGAAGAACGAACACCAGTCTAAACTTAACTGTACAAGGACTGGAACAAGGTTAACAGTTATAAACCTGCTTGACTCGAAGGTCATAAGAAGTTTTTTTTAAAAAAAAACTACTGTGTACTATGATACATATTTGGAAACATTTAGCAAAATGGGCTATCAGATTTAATCTATTTATATTTACTGTATCTACCAACGTCTCTTACGAAAAAGGAAAAGTAAACCAATTTTGTGTTGTAATTTTCCAAAATTATAATTTAAATACATTTCTATATGAACTGAAAATTCACTGACCAATCAAAACTCTGTATTTGGGGTTATGAGCCTCAAAGTTACCACCTTCCCGTAGAACAACAGATGTTTGTTATATTAATATGAAACACAATAAACTATGTTCAATTCAGCTTATTGTTATCTAACGAAACAAACAAATATAAACACTGTCTTATCTTCCATGTGCCAACAACGACGATGGAACCCCGAATTTTAGGGATGAGCCCGAAAGAGACTTTCCTTACAATAATTATAAAACAAATATATATATTTAACTGGTTTTTAAGTTGGACATATGGAATGGTCTAAAGTGAGACATTTAGCTTTAACCAAACGTCACAATTATTATAGTGACTTTAAGTTAATCGTGTATTTCTCAGTTAAACCTGGAAGGGTGTTCTGATTGATATTGGACTATCACCGCTCTGCCTATCACGGGTATCGAAATCCGGATTCTAGCATTGTACGTCCGCAGACATACTGCTGTACCACTGCGGGACGAACATGGAATGATAATGATACGGCACACTTCTCAATTACGGCAGTTGAAGAAAAACCAACTAGATGGTGCAATAATGGCAAAGATGGCTCTTTGTAAGAGCAAGGCTGCGCGCTGGCCACGCGCAGTTGGGAAAGTGAAATACCTGCCCAATTTTTCTCCTTCTCTAACTACTTGTGCCCTACCTATCGCGGGTATATAAAGCTGATTTTATTCTACAAGCCCACGGGCTTATAAATATTCCGCTTTACTAGTAACCCTCTAGGAAGCATTTAAACGTCCTTAGATTATTATTAGTTGCTAAACCTCTCTTTGTTACTTTTGTAGTAACAAAATGAAAAAAAAATGTTCTTGATTTGATATTCTTGAGGTTTGAAACCAAACGTAGCACGTGTATCAGTAGTTTTGTTAATCTAATTAAACCTATTTCATTAACATAAGGTATAAGACAACACTTCTGCCTTAAGACACGAAGATTCAATCTCTAAGTCGATATTACATTTCAGCACACTGCGACAAAACGAGAAAAAACGAAGTAAAATATTAAACAGTTTAAGTAAGGAACGTTAATAAGACGAGGATTGGTTGGTTTTTTGAGTCTCGCGCAAAGCTACACGAGGGCTATATGCGTTAGCCGTCCCTAATTTAACTGTGTAAGACTAGAGGGAAAGTAGCTAGTCATCACCACCCACCGCCAACTCTTGGGCTACTCTTTTACCAACGAATAGTGAGACTAATCGTAACGTTATAGCATATTTGGAGAGATGGAGATTCAAACCCGTGACTCTCAGATTAAGAATCAAGCATATGATTATTTATCGAATCCCCGTCACATCAAACATGCTCACCCTTTCAGCCGTGGGGGCTTTATAATGTTACGGTCAATCCCAGTATTCGTTGATAAAAGAGTAGCCCAAGAGTTGGCAGTGGGTGGTGATGACTAATTGCCTTTCCTCTAGTCTTACACCTCTAAATTATGAATGGTTAGCGCAGACAGCCCTCGTGTAGCTTTGCGCGAAATTAAAAAAAAAAACAAATCAAACCAAAACTTCGCCACTAATGTTGTATCATGACTACGTTTCAAATACTCAAGTTGGGTGCTTGACTCACATCACTTTTACCTGTTCGACTTTTATTCAGTTGCCTGTCCATCCAACTGTCTAGTTGAAAGGTTGCTTGGGTCATTGTGCTACAGTGAACGTGTTTATCGTCTGATTAGTGATTACAAGGTTGTTATGTGTTCGTGACTGATCACGTTTCTTCCATACTTTTTATATCAGCTTCATTAACCATGTCAAACAGAGTTGATAGTTGTTGAAAATGATTGTACCCGCATGACAAGCAAAAAAAAACTAGATTGGAATCAATGTCTTAGTGAGATTAAAATTACCAAAATTTTGTTCATGTTTAAACATATGAAATAATCCTTAGGATGGCTATTTAAAAGGTTCTCTTTCATCTGGACATCTTACCAGCTAGACAGATGTCAATTTGTTCGTGTTTTGTTCGGACAAGAATCAAACCGTAGATTACAACAATATTTTACTCAAATAGACTTTGACTTAAGTTCAAGCTGCTTTCTGTTTTCCTTCCAAACCACAGTAATAACTTACCATTATTTTACAATTCTGATAATCTCGCACCAAGATATCCTCAAACCCACATATCTT
This sequence comes from Tachypleus tridentatus, assembly GCF_004210375.1. Taxonomy (NCBI): domain Eukaryota; kingdom Metazoa; phylum Arthropoda; class Merostomata; order Xiphosura; family Limulidae; genus Tachypleus; species Tachypleus tridentatus. The sequence goes on from NC_134831.1 coordinate 93,500,256, forward strand.
TCAAGTTACCGTTACATCTAATTACATTTTAATTAGATGAAAGTCGGGAAACATAATTGGTTTCCGTCTCCAATAAAGTTTGGATAAAGTACGTTGAATAAACTGATATGTTGAGGTTTTTCTATAGATCTTGAAATGTACCGGAACTAAATATAAAGAGTAGCCATCACTTTCAAACATTAAATATTTTAAGAACCGATTATTGTTTTTGTTATTACACGTATCATACTCCCTTACATAAAGTCCTTTTGAAGGTTTTAAATCAATTTCTCGAAGTACACGAACACAACAACATTAAAGGTAGTTAATTACGAAGTACATTAAATAACACTGTGATATCCTGATATCTGGAGAGAATAACCACACAATCACGAATCCTTCAGAATGGCAACAAGACAACTGTTCACTAACATCCCACAGACAAACGTTACTTCCTGTTAACACTGTTCGGTAACATCCAACAGACAAACGTTATTTTATATTAACGTTGTACTGCAGCATCCAACAAATACATTTTAACTTAATAATAATAAGTGAATAACAGAATTAAAGATATATAATGACAAAATAACTGTATTAAAATCATATGAAAGTATCCAAATATACATTATGTTACTGATATTTTCTTGTTGTTTTTTAAATGAAGTTTGATGAGGTAGCAGTAAGGAAAACTACCACACTATAACATGAAGTTTGATGAGGTAGCAGTGAGGAAAACTACCACACTATAACATGAAGTTTGATGAGGTAGCAGTGAGGAAAACTACGACACTATAACATGAAGTTTGATGAGGTAGCAGTGAGGAAAACTACGACACTATAACATGAAGTTTGATGAGGCAGCAGTGAGTGAGGAAAACCATGACACTATAACATGAAGTTTGATGAGGTAGCAGTGAGGAAAACTACCACACTATAACATGAAGTTTGATGAGGTAGCAGTGAGTGAGGAAAACCATGACACTATATCATGAAGTTTGATGGCGTAGCAGTGAAGAAAACTACGACACTATAACATGAAGTTTGATGAGGTAGCAGTGAGTGAGGAAAACCATGACATTATATCATGAAGTTTGATGGCGTAGCAGTGAAGAAAACTACCACACTACATCATGAAGTTTGATGAGGTAGCAGTGAGGAAACCTACCACACTATAACATGAAGTTTGATGAGGTAACAGTGAGTGAGGAAAACCATGACACTATAACATGATGTTTGATGAGGTAGCAGTGAGTGAGGAAAACCATGACACTATATCATGAAGTTTGATGAGGTAGCAGTGAGTGAGGAAAACCATGACACTATAACATGAAGTTTGATGAGGTAGCAGTGAAGAAAACTACCACACTATAACATGAAGTTTGATGAGGTAGCAGTGAGGAAAACTACCACACTATAACATGAAGTTTAATGAGGTAGCAGTGAGGAAAACTACGACACTATAACATGAAGTTTGATGAGGTAGCAGTGAGGAAAACTACCACACTACATCATGAAGTTTGATGAGGTAGCAGTGAGGAACACTACGACTCTACATCATGAAACTTGATGACGTAACAATGAGTGAGGAAAACCATGACACTATAACATGAAGTTTGATGAGGTAGCAGTGAAGAAAACTACCACACTACATCATGACGTTTGATGACGTAACAGTGAGGAAAACTAATGCACTTGACAAGCTAACTTCTTGTGTACAGGTTGTACTGAGGTCACGGTCTCAATGAGATACGTGAAAGTGTTTGTCGAACGAGGAAATTGATGAGCGCGCTCTGAGCTCTCGTTGACGCGAATGCTCATGCGTGCGAGATCAGATCTCTATTTAAACAGTTCGTTCATAAAACTTTCGATCAATTTCATCGGGTGGAAATTGGAATCACGTGCCCCTAAAGCAGAGACAAAGGAAAGCAAGAAACTCGACGAATCCTCCGATTATTACATAATGGAAGACGTCCCGCCTACCATTTCCTCTGAAAACGTGACCTCGCACTCCCAGGACAACGTAACCCTTTCTCAGCGAGCCGGTATTGAAATATACGAGGTCCCTGTGGGTGTGATTAGTTTGCTGTCCGTGGGCTACGGTACGGTATCTCTCTTGGCGGTTCTGGGAAACTTTTGCGTCTTATGGATTGTGGCTACTAGCCTCCGCATGCAAACGGTCACCAACTTCTTCATCGCCAATCTGTCTTGTGCGGATATCATTATCGGACTCTTCTCTATCCCATTCCAATTCCAGGCGGCGCTGTTACAGCGATGGGTCCTACCTGAGTTCATGTGTGCTTTCTGTCCTTTTGTCCAAACGTTGTCAGTGAACGTCAGTATCTTCACGTTGGCGGCCATCGCTCTCGATAGGTACCGTGCCGTCATGTATCCCCTCAAAGCCCGAACTACGAAACTCAGGGCTAAGTTTGTTATCCTAGGCATTTGGGCGTTCGCCGCGACTGCTAGTGTACCCTATGCGTTGGCCCTAAGAGTAACCTACGTGTACGACCCCATGACTGAGAATTATACCAAACCCTTCTGTGACAGCGTGGGTGTTCCACAGTGGGTGTGGAAAACGTACAACCCCATACTAGTTTGTTTGCAGTATTTCTTTCCTTTGTTTGTCATCAGCTACGCATACGGAAAAATGTGTCTGAAACTTAAGGATTCGCAAGCACCTGGGAACGCTGAAGGCGTGCGAGACGCGGGTATTCTTCGCAACAAACGCAAGGTAAGTTTGTCTGTGTCATACACTTCTATTCGTTGTCTTCTCGTGGTGATCTGTTTAAAAGAAAACATAATTATTTCATAGAACAATATTTTTGTTTTCTAAGCAATAAATAAATATTAAAGTTCTGTTTCGGTGGGCTAGATTCTATATAATACATATCATTCTATATAATATGACTTGAAATGTCCAAACGTATTTCTAAAGTCGACACTTTCATTTCACCATTTACGCTCTGGTCATAAAACAAAGGTAAAACACTTACTGCGTCTGTGGCTCGTAGATAAAAGCGGATATTAAAACGGGTCCTCAATTAATTCGTTCCACTGTTTCATTGTTTGGTTAAAAATTGTTTAACTAGATTTAGAAGTATGGCACGTGCAAGTAAAATCAACGAACTGTTAACTGGGTTTAAATGTATTATATTTTGAAGTTTACGATACAATTTACAACAGTACTTTGCACTCGTTTCATCACGTTTTTCTCTATAATAAACAGTTAAAACTGAGATAGATAAGCTTTAGGTTTCAGTTTCTTTACCGCCATGTAGATCCCCTAGTAACTAAAATAAGTTAGCTCAAAATGCTACAAACAGTTTTATTTATTTTATAAGGCCAAAATTCACAAGCAGTGGTTAGAGACCTCTAGCGATATAAATGAGGTGACACTAAAATTCATGTTTCTGTATAATAGTTTTAACAAAATTAAAATGATATTTTGTTCAACGAAAACAAAATAAAAGGCTGGTTTGGTTTTTGGAATTTCGCACAAAGCTACTCGAGGGCTATCTGTGCTAGCCGTCCCTAATTTAGCAGTGTAAGACTAGAGGGAAGGTAGGTAGTCATCACCACCCACCGCCAACTCTTGGGCTACTCTTTTACCAACCAATAGTGGGATTGATCGTCACATTATAACGCCCCCACGGCTGGGAGGGCGAGCATGTTTTGGCGCGACGCGGGCGCGAACCCGCAACCCTCTGATTACGAGTCGCACGCCTTACGTGCTTGGCCATGCCAGGCCTAAATAAAAGGCACTTGAAAATTTTCGCCATCCTTATTTTTTTGACACTTTTGCTTTTATACTCAGAGGATAAACTTCCACCTATTGGCGGCTTAGCGAAGTATAGGGATCAGCGAAATTATCTCTGGCACATGAGTAACAAAAAAGGAGAATGTGGATCGTTGATACAAGTGGTTGTTGTGAGTGGATCGTTGATATAAGTGGTTATTGTGAGTGGATCGTTGATACAAGTGGTTGTTGTGAGTGGATCGTTGATACAAGTGGTTGTTGTGAGTGGATCGTTGATATAAGTGGTTATTGTGAGTGGATCGTTGATATAAGTGGTTATTGTGAGTGGATCGTTGATATAAGTGGTTGTTGTGAGTGGATCGTTGATATAAGTGGTTGTTGTGAGTGGATCGTTGATATAAGTGGTTTTTGTGAGTGGAGCTAGCAGTGTTTAGAACTGATAAAGGTTAAATACTAAAAGTTTATAAGTTCATGAATTGTATTATTTGCTAATTCTTCACACCATACACACCATAATTTCTTTATTTTTAGGCTTACTTAACACATAATATAATTACTGTGTTCGTTATGCTTGGTTTTATCTAACAAATACCATAAAATTTCTAGTTATTTTTAGGTTTACCTAATATATATTGTAATTACAGTGTTCTTTTTTTATTTTATGAGAAAATACTTTTACGGCCTTTCCTCTTGCGTCATAAAATATTCCATGGTGTAAAAACGCTATTTTCACAAATCTACCATAAACTTAATATTTTACTAGATTAGATATTTTCCCATTTGATTTTATGTGTTAAACGAAACAGAAAGCTAATGAAATCCTCTTATGTTATAAAGTGAACTTCGAGTTTTGATAAAAAAGGCTTTTGAAAAGACTGTTACATCACTCGTAGTTTAAGATTGATTTACGCATCTCTAATCAGCTCGCGTTCCGCTGTATTGGTTTCTTTATCTTTTATTTATCCTGTATCTCATCATGTGCTCCATTCCTCCATTGTCGATACATCAAACAGTATGCACAGGACTGACATGAACAAAATATAATAGTGTGTGTTAATAGGATTTGCTTACTTTTAATTGTTGTCGTAAGGTTATTCAAATAAAACCTTCTCGATGCGAAAAAATCGTTTTGGAAGTAATCGCTCCACTGACACGAGATTTTTTAAACTTAATAAGGGTCTGCAGCTTCAATGACAAACATCTTCTTTCTCTTTCTGTCAGTAGACACAGCAGATAGCCAGATGTGGCTTTGGTATAAGATAACACAAGCTTTTTATTACGTTTTTTTCTTCAAAGCTTAAGAATATTCGTAATAGTAAATATAAAACCATTCAGTACTTAACGTCACGGTTAATATTCAACTTTAAAATACAATAAATAGTTTTGATTAAATATTAAAATAGTGAATATTTCACACTATCTTAAAACTTAAATGATAAGAAACTTTCAGAATATTGGTGAAGATTTATATTTGGGATAAATCAACGTATTTTTGAACATTATTGTAATATAAAGACTTAACTAGTAATGTAACAAACAAATATAAAAGAAATCACCAGTAATGTATCAGTCCAATATATAAACATCAATGGTGATGTAACAATCCAATTTAAATACATCAATAATGATGTAACAATCCAATATAAAGACATCAATGGTGATGTAAGAATCCAATATAAAGACATCAATAATGATGTAACAATCCAATATACAGACATCAATGGTGATGTAACAATCCAATATAAAGACATCAATAATGATGTAACAATCCAATATAAAGACATCAATGGTGATGTAAGAATCCAATATAAAGACATCAATGGTGATGTAACAATCCAATATAAAGACATCAGTAATGATGTGTAAAAATGTAATTGATACCAGAATAATGGTCAGTTAAGATACTCCCGAAGTTTTAAAAGATGTGTAGCACATTTAGAACTGAAACTCAGTTTATTTGAATCATAGTTGTTCAGGAAATTATTAAACTAATTTATAGTCTGGTTTATTCCACACTAAAGACAAATTCGGAAATTATTGACCTAGTATCAGTGATTATTGATCTAGTATCAGTGATTATTGATCCAGTATCAGTGATTATTTAACTTCTACCCTTCATTATACTCACACATGATACTTTGTGATTGTTTTAAAGTTAGTGTCTCGTAGGTTCCCTCATTAAAACTATTATTTTAAACCTTACCACCATCTTCAATAGCATCATATAGTTTAAGTTAAAACTAGTTTTTTTCTGCTGTTATACCTACATGTACCAGAGCTAAAAATTGAATGTCGAATTTTCTGTTTTCCTGAAATACACTGCTGCACCTCGTTTGTCTTGTTAAAATTAGTTTTCACAACAAACATTCTGATTGTAAAACACGTTAGCTGTCCGCTTCGAAACGAACTTCCAGTAAATACGTCTGTAAAATGGTAGGTACGTTCTACTTGTGGATTTAGTTTCTGAACCGCTGACAGTAAGTTTAAACTAAATATTATATTATATTATATTATAATACTCATCAATTCACATAATAAGTTTTTTAGTTTCCTAGTTTAATTTGACATGATCATATTTTATCTTCTACTAATATTTTAACTGTAATGCTACTAAAACAGTTCGATACGATTTTATCTTGATATTTAACAATATTAAATGTCATGAAAGGAGAACATGAGAAAACTAAAACCTGTAACAGTTGATCTGTCAGTTACGCTGGACTGTAATAGGAGTTTGGACAACTCAGGACGTTTAGAATTGTCCTATATATAAACCAAGTCAACAATGATTAACTAACGTAAGATGTTAATACATCCTATATCCAAATCAAGTCAACAATGATTAACTAACGTAAGATGTTAATACATCCTATATCCAAATCAAGTCAACAATGATTAATAAACGTATGATGTTAATACATACTATATCCAAATCAAGTCAACAATGATTAACTAATGTAAGATGTTAATACATCCTATATCCAAATCAAGTCAACAATGATTAACAAAAGTATGTTGTTAATACATCCTATATCCAAATCAAGTCAACAATGATTAACTAGCGTAAGATGTTAATACATCCTATATCCAAATCAAGTCAACAATGATTAACTAACGTAAGGTGTTAATACATCCTATATCCAAATCAAGTCAACAATGATTAACTAACGGGAGATGTTAATACATCCTATATCCAAATCAAGTCAACAATGATTAACTAACGTAAGATGTTAATACATCCTATATCCAAATCAAGTCAACAATGATTAACAAACGTATGATGTTAATACATCCTATATCCAAATCAAGTCAACAATGATTAACTAATGTAAGATGTTAATACATCCTATATCCAAATCAAGTCAACAATGATTAACTAACGTAAGATGTTAGTACATCCTATATCCAAATCAAGTCAACAATGATTAACAAACGTATGATGTTAATACATCCTATATCCAAATCAAGTCAACAATGGTTAACTAACGGGAGATGTAATACATCCTATATCCAAATCAAGTCAACAATGATTAACTAACGTAAGATGTTAATACATCCTATATCCAAATCAAGTCAACAATGATTAACAAACGTATGATGTTAATACATCCTATATCCAAATCAAGTCAACAATGATTAACTAACGTAAGATGTTAGTACGTCCTATATCCAAATCAAGTCAACAATGATTAATAAACGTATGATGTTAATACATACTATATCCAAATCAAGTCAACAATGATTAACAAACGTATGATGTTAATACATCCTATATCCAAATCAAGTCAACAATGATTAACAAACGTATGATGTCAATACATCCTATATCCAAATCAAGTCAACAATGATTAACAAAAGTATGTTGTTAATACATCCTATATCCAAATCAAGTCAACAATGATTAACTAGCGTAAGATGTTAATACATCCTATATCCAAATCAAGTCAACAATGATTAACTAGCGTAAGATGTTAATACATCCTATATCCAAATCAAGTCAACAATGATTAACAAACGTATGATGTTAATACATCCTATATCCAAATCAAGTCAACAATGATTAACTAACGTAAGATGTTAGTACGTCCTATATCCAAATCAAGTCAACAATGATTAACTAACGTAAGATGTTAGTACATCCTATATCCAAATCAAGTCAACAATGATTAACTAACGTAAGATGTTAGTACGTCCTATATCCAAATCAAGTCAACAATGATTAAATAAGGTAAGATGTTAATGCATCCTATATCCAAATCAAGTCAACAATGATTAACTAACGTAAGATTTTAATGCATCCTATATCCAAATCAAGTCAACAATGATTAACTAACGTATGATGTTAATACATCCTATATTCAAATCAAGTCAACAATGGTTAATTAACGTAAGATGTTAATACGTCCTATATCCAAATCAAGTCAACAATTATTAATTAATGTATGATGTTAATACATTCTATATTCAAATGAAGTCAACAAAGATGGCGGCGGTACAATACCTAAAGTAGTATTACAGACGTGTAGGTTTGTGTTGTTTCAATCTTATTGTTCAGGTAGTTCTTGTCCATTTTTCTCATTTTCCACAAATGGTCGTCCTCTACTTTAGGAATAACTCATTTTATATCCTGGCTTCTAATTGTATGATTTCCCAATAGTACAGAAGTACAGAAAATACTAATCCAATATCAGCTGTAGGTGAAAAGTGGATGTTGAACCACGTGACCTGTGTCTGCAGGATTTGCGTAACCTTTTCTTTAGTGTGATAACCTCCTATTTTATCGCAACTGTACAGAGGTATAAAAGTGATAGGGAAATGCCACAATTTGGTTATAGTACCTCTCAAAGGTTGGTGGTGTGTACTGTTTACTAGCTGTCTTCCTTCTAGATTATCAGTTTAACATTAAGAACAGCTACATCAGATAACCCTTGTGTTGGTGGTGTGTACTGTTCACTAGCCGTCTTCCTTCTAGATTATCAGTTTAACATTAAAGACAGCTATATCAGATAACCCTTGTTTAGCTTTGCACGAATTTCCGAAACAAATAAAACAGATAAATATGAAGTCATAAAGCACATCTTGGTTAGTTTAGATGGAATGGTAGATGGATATTGGTTTATTTATATAAAATATCAAATTCTTTGGATAGTTATTGGTGTTCGATAACTATAAATATAAAAATTCTTTCTTCGTAATATAAAGAAACCTGAATTACGTATTTATCTTGATACAAAGATAAATATTTAAGTATTGAATTCTCTTTATACTAACTTCTGTACGTAGCTGTTGGTTCTTCTTGGTAAAAAATACATAGATACTAGTTTATCTTCATAATAGCATGTATGGTAGGTTTCCTTGATCTAAAGTTAAGAAGTACATAAATGATGGCTTCTTGTGTTATAGATGAATACCTCGATACCCTTTTCCCTTGTTATAGAAATGAATACCTCAATACCCTCTTTCCTCGTTATAGAAATGAATATCTCGATACCCTCTTCTATCGTTATAGAAATGAATACCTCGATACCCTCTTCCCTCGTTATAGAAATGAATTCCTAGATACTCTCTTCCCCTGTTATAGAAATGAATACCTCGACACTCTTCCCTCGTTGTAGAAATGAATACCTCAATACCCTCTTTCCTCGTTATAGAAATGAATTCCTATATACTCTCTTCCCTTGTTATAGAAATGAATACCTCGATACCCTCTTCCCTCGTTATAGAAATGAATACCTCGATACCCTCTTCCCTCGTTATAGAAATGAATTCCTATATACTCTCTTCCCTTGTTATAGAAATGAATACCTCGATACCCTCTTCCCTCGTTGTAGAGATGAGTACCTCGACACTCTTCCCTTGTTGTAGAGATGAGTACCTCGACACTCTTTCCTCGTTGTAGAGATGAATACCTCGACACTCTTCCCTTGTTGTAGAGATGAGTACCTCGACACTCTTCCCTCGTTGTAGAGATGAATACCTCGACACTCTTCCCTTGTTGTAGAGATGAGTACCTCGACACTCTTCCCTCGTTGTACAGATGAGTACCTCGACACTCTTCCCTTGTTGTAGAGATGAGTACCTCGACACTCTTCGCTCGTTGTAGAGATGAGTACCTCGACACTCTTCCCTTGTTGTAGAGATGAGTACCTCGACACTCTTCCCTTGTTATAGAGATGAATTCCTAGATACTCTCTTCCCTCGTTAAAAAGATGAATACCTCGATACTCTCTTCCCTCGTTATAAAAATGAGTAGCTCGATACTCTTCCCTCGTTAGAAAGATGAGTACCTCTATATTCTCTTCCCTTGTTAGAAAGATAAATACATTAATTTAGTTTATATTAAGAGAAAGAATACTGGATGTTAGTTTTTCTTAATCTTCCATCGTAAGACATTATATTTTGTTGACACTTATTAAGTCTATCTCGTAAGGTGAAATATTTAATCAAGTATTTTAGGGGTAACAAATAATATCAAGAGAAGCCGAAGGGCGTGAATAACAAATTATTAGCTTTACGCCTAATGTTTTCATCCCCCAGTAGGTGTTTCGGAGGCTAAGCTACCACACCCTGAATGCTCAACGATTATAGTGAAAGCTATATATTTTCTAACATCTTTTTCTGGCATGTTTATTTCGGTTTGAAATTATTTCATGGGGGAGAATACTGCACGAGCATAGAAAGCGCAACGCTCGTGTTATTACTGGTGATAGCATTCAAAATATGCCAGAAATGTGCGCGTTAAGCTGAGCTTGGACTACTGACATGTTCTTTTTTAAAAACAAAGTTTGAAAAACGAGTTTAATACAAGGTTAAAAAAAAACTAGCTATTTCGACCGTAAGTTGAAGGCTTAAAGTAAACCAAACAATCGACAACACCGAGTCCTATTTTAGCTGTCACATTTACTACGTTAGAAAGATAGTCAGAGACACTTAATGGTTTCAGGTTGGACATTTACTAATACAATGTCTTTAGTTCTTGTGGTTCAGTCGTATGCTCCAGAGTTTATTGTGCTTGATTCCAGAGCTCGATTCTCGCAGTTTATGCTTAACAAGAACAAGATGAAACCCTAAAATCTGTTGCACGTGATCATGTTTCACTACTAGGGACAAAAAGTTGTGCAAAAATAAATCTATCATTCCTCGAATAGCTGTCTCAATACTTCACAGTGAGTGAGTTGTTGATCGCTGTTTAATGTTTCTAATACGAAAGATAAAGTTAAACAACGAATGCATTTTTCGAGCCATTGATTCACAAGTATAAATGATTCAACTTTTCAAACAATGTAGACAAAAGATAAAACAAAAGCTATCGTTACTTTGTGTTCGATTTTTAAAATATTTTCTTAACGTAACTTAAAAGTACCTCTCTAGTGATGGAAAAGTGTAAAATATTTATATCATATTACACTGTGTAACCATCCTCTGAAGAAACTTTGAAAATGGAGTCGATCAAACTTTTTTTCAGAACTATGGAGACTTGAAACGCAAATGGGTAGCGAAAGATAGCGTTTTACAATTGATATGCGGCGTTATTACAATTGTCACGCAACATTATTCCAGCTGATACACAACACTGGTCATAGTAATACAACCTTCTTACTGGAACCGACATCATAAATATTGTAAATGGTTATAAGTGGTGTTTAAACTAATTTCGATTGGAAAATGTTTAAATTTTTTTTAGAAACAACTAAATAAAGAGTAAAACAAAGTCACTCTTTATAAAGAATTTCAGATCTGAAAACATTTTCATAGTCTGAGATTGTAGTTTCAAAACTACTTCATATAACTTAACCTCTAAATAATTCGGAACAAAACAAAATCGCAATTAAGTTATTAACCTCATTTAAAACGTTATTCCCAAGGGTAACCTGACTTTTACATTCTCATAATTTTTATCCTGATTTTCACCCATAATTCATTAATGTTTACCCTAAATATCGAAGTTCCAACTCAATAACACTGTTGAAAAATGATTTTCCTTTTATTATGTGAGACAAGATTACATGTCCTCCTTTCTTTTTCTCTTTCATAATGACGTTATGTTCTCAACAAAATCTTCAGAAATAGAAGTATGAAAAACTCGTTTTTCTGAGCATCAAATTTTATTTTTTTTAATTTGAAGCAAGATTCAAACACGTTTCGTGTAAATTTTATATTATTGTGTATAGTTTTAGTTAACTATCATCAGAACATCCGATCGTGATTTTCCGTGGTCCTTAACTTAAAAATTATAAATATGGTTTCGTAGGCCTAGCTCATAATTCGCCAAAACAATTTCGTTCGCCTAACTCAAAACTCACAAATAACTTACATTTAAAATAATTATTTAAGTTAACTACACAATATTAACCTGTGTTTCGTTACGTAGGTTAAGGTTTTCTGTAAGGATTTCGGTTACTAACGTCACGTCTGTTTTCAAACTTTCTTTAATTATAGTGTATTTCAGCCTACTAATGAATGTGTCCCTCTGGTGACATCGTTTTAAACTTTTCTTCAACATATTTTAGACTAATTTCCCTTCAGGCTGGTGTTTTATAAGCTATGTAAATAAATTGTGACAGTTAAAATTACTTCGTTTTCTATATTTAGATCTTTCAGATATCCACACACACACACAAGTTGGCAAGATAAGAGATGTTTAAATTTAGCTCCCCAAAAAACAAACAAAAAACGATATATCTTGCAACCTTTTCTTACGTCAGCTTTAAATAAAATTTATTTGAAATTATCACCCATGCTTCTTAGCGCCATCTCTTGAGTTAAAAGATAGATGATCCGTAACAGCTGAAGCTCTCTCACAAGTGCCTAATAATCGTTTGTAACATTGTTTCTTCTAATTCTTCACGGCGGCCCGGCATGGCCAAACGCGTAAGGCGCGCGCGACTCGTAATCCGAGGGTCGCGGGTTCGCGCCCGCGTCGCGCTAAACATGCTCGCCCTCCCAGCCGTGGGGGCGTTATAATGTGACGGTCAATCCCACTTTTCGTTGGTAAAAGAGTAGCCCAAGAGTTGGCGGTGGGTGGTGATGACTAGCTGCCTTCCCTCTAGTCTTACACTGCTAAATTAGGGACGGCTAGCACAGATAGCCCTCGAGTAGCTTTGTGCGAAATTCCAAAACAAATTCTAATTCTTCACACGAAGATATTCGAGATAGAGATAGGTAAATAGATATATGGAAAGAGACAGAATAATGTATCGATGCACAGAGAGAATTAAATGTGTGAAGAGACAAATTCGTAGTTAAATAAAGATCGAATAAGCACGAAAATAGGCTTAAGTGAATGACAAACGGAAAGATAAATGTATGACTATAGCTAGAAATAACAAAAATTCAGCCTTGTTGGTAGAGAAAACACGTACCTAAACGAGTACACAGATAGATTGACAAGAAGGCGGATAGAGAAAAGGTTACGTACATTTCTGAAAATATACAGTGTGCGGACATCATGTTAGTAACTTAGTAACATTGGTTTCTGAATACACAACACTTATAACTAGCCCCTCAATGGCTTTGCGATAAGTCTGAAGGCTAATAAGGCTAAAATCAGTTTTCGATACCTATGGAGAGCAATGTATAATAGCCTTTTGTCTAGCTTTGCAATTATCAATAAATAAACTTAAAATCAAAACGTCTGAAAATCAAAAAAATTATCTGTTATTTTATTTTTAACCCCTAGCGGCACAGCGGTATGCCTACCGACTTACAACGCAAGAAACCGGGTTTCGATACCCAGGGGGAACAGAGCACAGATAACTTATTGTGTACCTTTGTGCTTAACTACAAACAATCTTTTATTTTTAAAACAGGATATATTTTAAAACGTATTTGTTTCATGATATATCGAAATACAATCATAACAGAAAGACTGTGTATTATACTACAGCACGGAAATGTAATCTCGTCCCCGGAGGACTGTGAAAAAATAAACGTAAGAGTGGAGATAAGGAACTAAAATTAGGAGATACCGTAAACCAATTTTCGCTGTCGCGAGAGAAAACCAAAACCGGAACAAAGTTTTATCACGCTCGAGAAAAGATTCCGTATCTTCTGCGCTCAAATTGTCGCCTTTAGTAGCCATCTCAATGTAAACCCTTTCTTTTGCCCTGCAGCTCGTAAGCCGCTTCATTTGCCTTTAAACTTTATTAGACTCTTATAAGAAACAAACAATTTTAGAATCCCTGAATACCAGAGGAATTTAATAGGGTAATACGATGTTTTCATTATACAATACATTCTACTTTTCACTCAAAACTTAGTGCCATAAGTTTTATGATGCCCTCAATAAATATTATTTATACCGGCGTTAAGCTGCTCTGTACTACTAACTAAGTAAGATTTGAAACATTAGAGTTTTGAAGGTCTTACTGAAAAGTCAGTTGCTTAATCGTATCTACTTTATAAATACGTATTATATTAGTTTCATACTTATATATTTATTAACAATTATATACGTTTTTAACCTAAATATTATACTTTGTGAATATAGAAACTTCCTATTGAAAAACTCATTTGAAGTGATTTTAATCTCGAATAATGTCGAAATCCAACAAGCAAATATTTTGGTATGAGAAGTAAGCTCGGAAGTCGTAAATATAAGCTGTTTTAACAGACTACGGAAATTAAATTATGAGTTGTTTTTTTTTCTTGTAAACATAAAATATATTTGAAAATGTTTATTTTCTCATGTTACTCTACGCATGATTGTATACAATCTATTGGTGGAAAAGACAGATGAAATGTTAAAAATAGAGATGTGAAATAAATACGAGTACAAAAAGTATAATTTCTATACAACTATATTCCTAAAAGTGTGAGTACTAAGTGCGATATAAGAGTAACAGCCAGTTCCTTAGTTTGGGCTTGGCATGGCCAGTTGGTTAGGGCGCTCGATTCGTAATCTGAGGATCGCGGCTTCGAATCCACTTCGCACCAAATATGTTCGCCCTTTTACCCGTGGGTACGTTATAATGTGACGGTCAATCCCACTATTCGTTGGTAAAAAATAGCCCAAGAGTGGTGATGACTAGCTGCCATCCATCTAGTCTTATACTGCTAAATTAGGGATGGCTAGCGCAGATAGCCCTCATGTAGCTTTGCGTGAAATACAAAAACAAACAAGCCCTTAGTGCGAGTGGTATGGTACACTTCCCTCTGGTCAATAGTTTAAAATGTGGGAAGGCGGCAAGTACACTTAATGTTTTTGAGGTAAACACATATACAAATTGAATTATAAAAATTCTGATATATACAATATTGCAAATACTTATGAAAATGTTAAATAAAATATGGACAAGATTCAAATATCATGGGGTTTCTTCCCCACTAGTGTACGAAAATTAACCTCAACAGAAAAGAATTAGATGTTGGCAGTTTACACTGTAACTGGATGTTATATACATCTTACAAGACAATGTCACACTAACGTAACACCTGTAAAGGTACAGGCAAACGTACTATTCCCAGCAGTAGTGTGACGATTACACTCATGATTCCAACGATAGAAGTTCCCACAGCAAACGTTTAAAAATGCGATAGAATGAAGAGAAAGTGTTATATTTCAGTAGAAGCTATACGGAAGCTGAATATAGTACGTGAAACCAGTACTAATTAATCACAATAGAAGGGGTCGAGGTGTAGAAAACTCAAATTTTGTGAGAGAAGTGTCAAGAAACTTAGGGCATGCCTTTTGAACACCACAATACAAAAGAGGCCATTGGGACGTGCGAATTCTCTTCTTTATCTTATTGTTCTAGGAAGTAGAATTCATACCTGCAAATCGACAATAAACATTTTTTAAGAGGAAACAACCAAATCAAACAACACCTACCATGGAGCACGCTGGGATACCAATATAAGCGTGGACTGCGTCTCGGACAGTGACGTTTCTTACAGATACAAAATTGATGGCATCTGGTAGGTATAACTATATTACTTTCCAACAAGTCGTTAACTCAGAAACATGGTGGGAAAGAATCCACTTATAAACTTATACAGTATATACAGAATGGTGTCATAGTACTGTTCTGAAACCTTGTTCTTGTATAACCTATAAGCACCATAATTATATGTATCACGAAGTTAAACAAATGTATCAATAAAGAAGCTTCGTTAGAACTATGACTGGTTAATAAAACTAACATTAGTTTATTTTATTTTCGTCTTTAGATCAATTTTACAATAACTTCAAGTCTTCAGTGTCGTGTTTATGAATACGAATGTTTGTTTACAACTTCTGTACAAAGTTGTATGTGTTACAGGTGTTTGTTTACAACTTCTGTACAAAGTTGTATGTGTTACAAGTGTTTGTTTACAACTTCTGTACAAAGTTGTATGTGTTACAGGTGTTTGTTTACAACTTCTGTACAAAGTTGTATGTGTTACAAGTGTTTGTTTACAACTTCTGTACAAAGTTGTATGTGTTACAGGTGTTTGTTTACAACTTCTGTACAAAGTTGTATGTGTTACAGGTGTTTGTTTACAACTTCTGTACAAAGTTGTATGTGTTACAAGTGTTTGTTTACAACTTCTGTACAAAGTTGTATGTGTTACAGGTGTTTGTTTACAACTTCTGTACAAAGTTGTATGTATTGTGGTTGATATTTAAACAAACAGTGAATTAGTAAGTGCCGTAGTGTAGTGTAACTTATAAAGGATACGGTAACGTCTTGGGTGTTGATAGGAACAGTGCAGAATTAATTAACACCGGCAACGTCTTGGGTGTTGATAGGAACAGTGCAGAATTAATTAACACCGGCAACGTCTTGGGTGTTGACAGGAACAGTGCAGAATTAATTAACACCGGCAACGTCTTGGGTGTTGACAGGAACAGTACAGAATTAACTAACACCGGTAACGTCTTGGGTGTTGATAGGAACAGTGCAGAATTAATTAACACCGGCAACGTCTTGGGTGTTGATAGGAACAGTGCAGAATTAATTAACACCGGCAACGTCTTGGGTGTTGATAGGAACAGTGCAGAATTAATTAACACCGGCAACGTCTTGGGTGTTGACAGGAACAGTACAGAATTAACTAACACCGGTAACGTCTTGGGTGTTAATAGGAACAGTGCAGAATTAACACCGGTAACAACAATTAAGAGTTAAAGATGATATATAACCTACACAGCAAAACCTCTTGTTATCTTTACAAACTTGTCAGTCGATTCTTTTCATAATAATTTCGAGAGTATGTGTAGGAGTGGATATCAAAACTGTTGACTAATGTGTGGGACAAATGGAACTTTCTAATGATGATTGTGTCTGGTTTTTATTCACGGTCGTTTTACTCTTTTATTCACAGTTTCTATCTTTTCCATCTGTCACACTCTTTAATGGAATGCGTTGTTGGTTTGCAGACTTCCAACAAATGGACCAATCAAACCAAACCCATTAAAATAGTCTTGAAGACAAGTGATTGGAAAATGACATCAAAGAAACGCATGCATGTGATTCGTCCGTCTGGAAAATAGTTTTACTTCAAAGTTTCATTATCTACAGGGAAGCGACAGCTGAATTTTATTCTTCAAAGTAGTGCTCCAACTAAGGTACACAAATTCCAGGTTCGAGTACTACCAATGAATCTTTTTTCTCCCACACACATACACTCAAGTATATAGAAGTCAGTATAGGATGCTAGGTTGCTCCAGAACTGAGGAAAATACGGACTTTCTTATAAGTACAATAATAGGATATAACCGACATTGTTTTTACGTAAGGCATTACCGTACACTACGAGGATAAACAGAATTACTTCTTCCACTGGAGCAGAACTCCGAATTAGGATTACAGTTTAGTTCACTAATCATTTCAATGACATTAAACGTTCATTCAGAGCAAACCATAACCAACAGCGGCTGATACCAGTAGCTGTAATGTCTAACTCAGTTTATTCTAGTGATTTAACGACTAAGTAAGTAACTAGTGACAACACTATTGTTACTACCACATTTTTGTATATTTATATCTTACAATAAAATAGAGGATAGAAAGAACAATGATTAGAGAACAATCCTTATATAATGTGGGTACATAAAGGGAACTGAACCCCTGAACATTATACATCAATTTACATTCTGTAACATATACTGTAATTTAACAATAAAACAAGTTTATTTTAACCTCAAGAAACCCACATTTACAACCGCACCAGGTTGTACGTTATGTTTACAACCATCCTCGCGACTCACCACACTAGGTTGTACTTTATGTTTACAAGTGTACTTATGTCTCACCACACTAAGTTATACCTTATGTTTACAAGTGTACTTATGTCTCACAACACTATATTGTACCTTATGTTTACAAGTGTACTTATGTCTCACAACACTATATTGTACCTTATGTTTACAACTGTACTTATGTCTCACCACACTATATTGTACCTTATGTTTACAACTGTACTTATGTCTCACCACACTAGGTTGTACTTTATGTTTACAAGTGTACTTATGTCTCACAACACTATATTATACCTTATGTTTACAACTGTACTTATGTCTCACTAGACTAAATTGTACCTTATGTTTACAACCGTTCTCGCATCTCACCACACTAGATTGTACCTTATGTTTACAACTGTCCTCGCGTCTCACCACACTAGGTTGTACGTTATGTTTACAACCGTCCTCGTGTTTCACCACACCAGGTTGTACCTTATGTTTACAACCGTCCTCGCGTCTCACCACACTAAGTTGTACCTTATGGTTACAAGTGTACTTATGTCTCACCACACTAGGTTGTACCTTATGTTTACAAGTGTACTTTTGTCTCACCACACTAAGTTGTATCTTGTGTTTACAAGTGTATTTATGTCTCACCAGGTTGTACCTTATGTTTATTGATAGTTACATTTATTATCAATAAATGACTAGATTGAGCGTCTTGTTTCTGATTTCCTGTAAGTGTTAGCTGTGTCTCAGTAGGTTAAAAGTCATGGTTTATTATCTTTACTCTTGTGACCTAGGTGCCACGAGAACGTAGATATGTTTTTTCAGTTTTATGTATTATCCTAACAAGCATTAACTCCAGTGTTTATTATTTACTCAGGTTTAACAGGACAACGGCCCGGCATGGCCAGGTGGTTAAGGCACTCGAATCGTCATCTGAGGGTCGCGGGTTCGCATCCCCGTCACGCCAAACATGCTCGCCCTTTCAGCCGTGGGGGTGTTATAATGTGACTGTCAATCCCACAATTAGTTGGTAAAAGAGTAGCCCAAGAGATGGCTGTGGTTTGTGATGAGTGGCTGCCTTCCCTCAAGTCTTACTCTACTAAATTAGGGACGGCTGGCGCAGATAGCCCTCGTGCAGCTTTGCGCGAAAATTCAAAACAAACAAACAGCGCGAACGTTTCGTGAATTTTTCTTCTCTGATATGCCATTAAACTTTCTAGCAAACTACTGAGCTTTCCTTTAATATTAACAAACTTAGATTTTAAACTTTCCAAATGTGTTATTCAACTTACGTCACACATCATCAAACTTAATTAAAATTTCTTAATAGACTTTTCGAAACAGGAACAACAAAACACAAAATGTGCCTCGTCAAATACAAATAACTAACGAATTTTTCTGAGGGAAGAAAATTTGTTAATTTTATATAACGTGATTTAAACGGGTTATAAACTACATTTATAACAATTTTATACAATCTAATATAGAAAATGGTCCCTAAAATCAACTTGTAATAACGCGTAACTTTCTGCTGGGAACATATTCATTTATAAAAGGCGAGGTTTTCCTTTGATAATTTTGACAAGTTAGGCATAAACGGGAAGTAATTACATCTGTCAGTCTGGTGGGAGTCTGTTTTATCTTCCTAATAAAATATCAAAATTTTGAGCACTTAGAAAATTACTGTTTCCAGTGCTTTGAGAAACAAACTGTCAAATTGTATCGCTAACCCTAATGTTGTTAAGAGACAAATATTTTAATCTTAGGTATCCAATGAACGAACGAGTAATTGAAAACATTATTCTTCCAATCGTAATGGCGGAAACTTACTCTGGTTTTTGTGCTAAAACTTTAATCAGATTTTTCCGTACTCGGGGCTGCGCGTGGCCGAGTAGCTTGTGTGCCGAGTTTTGGAATGTCATAATACGAAAGATGCTTAACCCTTTAAGCCTTAACATTCAGACCTGTTATTGAACTTCTGGCATAAATAAAACAGAGACCTGCAACAGGACATACCACGGACATTGCCAAAGTGCAGGGCCTTGTAACATGAGAAAATCCAAAATACAAAGGTACGTCCGTCCACGTGCCCAAACAAAAGTGTACAATGTAATCAAAATATCCATCAAACAAGGACAACGAGGTATGGATAAAGCTTTAAGTTAAACTGTTATATATCTCAAACAACTGAGTAATGAAACTGATATTATTGCTATACCATACTATATATACTGGTCAAGTCGTCAAACACATTGATTTCTATGTCATTAGACTACTGAAGCATGCACTTGATGGATTATGGAAAGCAGCAGAGAGGGGTGGTGCATTGAACATGACATTATTACAATGAATTTTTTTTGTAGAGCGAAGTATGCTGTAAAACTACTTTCCAGATCCATGAATGCCAAATAGTATACGATCTATCATGTTGAAATAGACCGTACGACATGATGAAAATATGGATTTAATATAATGTATTCAACCCCCTGTATAAGGCTATTTTGTGAGGTGTTACCACGTGTGCGTACACCACGGTTCGTGTTATGATATAGTCATTATTGAACTTCGATTTTAAGCATTAATTCTGTGATCTGAAACTTCATATAACTAAGAAACTGTACCTAACGTTAAATAAATAGGGAAAACAAAGTTATAACAGAATTAAATGTTCCCCAATGGCACAGCAGCATGTCTGTGGACTTACAACACCAAACACCAGATTTCGCTACCCGTGGTGTGTAGCTTTGTAGTTATTTCCAAACAAACTTAATTAATTTCCTTGTTTCAAGTATATTTTCCTTGAAAATTAAGTTATCATTTCTTTTAGATTTCCTTGGATAAATAAAGACGTGGGAATATAAATATATTGGACGGTAACATCAAGCGGTGAAACGCCACCTGCATTTTAATAGTGTAATGTCCGAATTTGAACAAGTGGTTTAAAAATAAAATGAATATTGTTTTAAAACTATCTCAGATAATTCATACAACGGTTATCAACTAACCGTACAACTGACATATCGTGCTATAATATAATACTGACATATCGTGCTATAATATTATACTGACATATCGTGCTATAATATAATACTGACATATCGTGCTATAATATTATACTGACATATCGTGCTATAATATAATACTGACATATCGTGCTATAATATAATACTGACATATCATGCTATAATATTATACTGACATATCGTGCTATAATATTATACTGACATCAGTAATTTATTTCTAAACATTCCTTCAATATTTCATTATTATTATTCATGTAGAACGAATATGTTCATTTTTAGCAGTAAGTGTTCTAACTGCTGACACTGTAGGTACACAACACACGTTATAGATACAGTAGCTATACACACGTCATTGATACAGTAGATATACAGATGCTACTGATACAGTAGGTTCACACAGCGGTGTAAAAGTCAAAAGTTACACATTGCTCCAACTACAAGAAAATAATTTATTAAACTGTATATCAGAACGGCTGGTTTAGGTATTAATACTTTTATTGATAAGGAGAGGACAACGTTTCGACCTTCCTCGGTCATCTTCAGGTTAAGAAAGAGAGAGTTTGAAAGTGATCAATGCTGGACATGTCTTAGGGACGAGAATACAAACGGATGCGGGATTGTAGGGGTCGTTGCAGTTAGACGTTAGGTTATTAATTAGTATAGGTGTAAAAGTGTTCCTTTATTTTGGTTTTAGTTGCTGTATAAGTAAGACTTCTTTGATTTTGTGGTTGTTTATATTTGTTTCCTTACTTAGTATTTGAGTGTTTTCTATGGTTATGTTGCGTTTATTTGATTTGCAGTGTTTAAAAACGTGTGAAGATTTTTTGTGTTCTTTGAATCTAGTTTCCATTTTTCTACTTGTTTCTCTAATATAGCAGTCGTGGCAGTTATCACATTGTATTTTATAAATAATGTTGGTGTGGTGTTTGTCACTATAGTTTTTACATGGTATAGACCTTAGTTTTGTACCTAGTTTATGAATAAATTGGGTGTTTACTGGAATATTGTGTTCTGCTATAAGTTGTTTTTTTGTTTTGCAAATGTTGGTTATTTTTTTGCTGATGTCTAAAACATATGGTATGCAGCAGTATTCGGTTTTCAGTGACGTCGAGAAAACCCACTTGTAGAGAAATATATATGTAAAAACTACTGGTATGGGTAGAGAAAATATTTTACGTAGAAGAGCGAACAGGGTTTCGACTTTCTTCGGTCATCGTCAGGTTCACAAAGAAAGAGAGAGGTAACTGACCGGAAGCTGACCACATGTTTGAAAGGGGTTGTGTAACTGAGTGTCGGAATGTAGAGGGCGGGCTTAGATGTTTGAATATATAATTTTATTTTATTATATTTAATATAGGTATAAAGGCGTTCCTTTATATTGGTTTATTTTGGGTTTAAGTTGTTGTATAAGTAAGGCTTCTTTAATTTTGCGTTTGTTTATGTTTGTTTCTTTATTTAGTATTTGAGTGTTTTCTATGGTTATGTTGTGTTTATTTGACTTGCAGTGTTCGAAAACTTATGAAGGTGACTTTTTATGTTCTTTGAATCTGGTTTCCATTTTTCTACTTGTGTTTCCAATATAGAAGTCGTGGCAGTTATCACATTGTATTTTATAAATAACGTTGGTGTGGTGTTTCTCAGTGTAGTTTTTACATAGTATAGACCTCAGTTTTGTGCCTGATTTTTAAATAAATTTGGTATTAACTGGAATGTCATATTTTGTTACCAGTTTTTGCCAAATGTTGGTTATTTTTTCTACTGATGTCGTGAATATATGGTATGCAGCAATATATGGTTTCGTGACTTTTTGATTCGTGAGATATATTTACTTTTGTTGGTTGATTTTGATTTCTGCCTCGGTGTGTGCGTATAATGTTTTCTATGGTTTGTGGAGGAAACTTATTGATGTTGCTGAAGTATTGTTTTATTTTGTCTAATTCAACGTTAATTTTATCTGATGAGCATAGTGTTATGGCTGTGTTTATTTGGTTTCTTAGTATGTTGAGTTTTTGTTTTGTTTCATGTGCTGAGTCCCAAGGAATGTATAGTCCAGTATGGGTGATTTTTCGGTGGATTTCTGTTTTAAATTGTGTATCAGTTCTTATAATTTTGAGGTAAAGAAAGGATATGTGATTGCTTTCTTCCTGTTCACATATGAAGTTAATGTTGGGATGTATAGAGTTAATGTGATTGAAAAAATTAAGTGTGTGTTCTGTGGATGTGAATCCCACAACCTTGTCGTCTACATATCTGTACCAGTATAGTGGTGGATGTAATGCTGTGTTAATTGCTTGTGTTTCAACTTGTATCATAAAAATATTGGCTAGAACTGGTGATACTGGGTTGCCCATGCTTAGGCCATTTGTTTGTATACAGTTGTGGTTGTTGAATATGAAGTTTGTCTTCATTGTGGTGAATTCTATGAGGATTGCTAATTGGTTGCTGGGAATGTCTATAGATGGGTTAGGGTCTCGGATATAGAGTTCCAAGGCTATCTTGCAGGCTTCAGCGGTTGGAACTTCTGTAAAGAGGGATATAACATCGAAACTGGCCATTAAGGCTTTATGATTAAGTTGATTTAGATTAGACTTGAAATTAAAACAGTCTTTGATGAATGACCTGGCTGATGTTACATATTTAGAGAATGCCCATGCTATGTATTTACCAATATTGTAATTAAACGATTCATATGTGGACATTATTGGTTGTAGTGGACAATCTGGTTTATGAGGTTTGGGGATGACGTATATTTGTGTTGCCCGCCCTCTACATTCCGAAACTCAGTTACACAACCCCTTTCAAACATGTGGTCAGCTTCCGGTCAGTTACCCTCTCTTTCTTTGTGAACCTGACGATGACTGAAGAAGGTCGAAACGTTGTTCACTCCTCTACGTAAAAAATTTTTCTCAACCCAAACGAGCCGTTTTTACATTTCTTGTATACGGTTTTGTTGTATCTTGGGATTTATTGTTGGTTGTTTTTTGTTGGTCTAGATGTGTACGTATATTTTTTTTCACGATTTGTTAAGGAAATTTGTTGATGTTGATGAAGTGTTGTTTTATTTTGTTGATTTCATTGTTAATGTTATCAGGTGAACATAGATTTGTCGCTGTGTTTATTTGGTTTCTTAATATGTTGAGTTTTTGTTTTGTTTGAGGTACATTTTTATTTCAAGTGAGTTTCCCCTCATCAAAAATTTATCAAATTGGCTACACTTAGAATGAAACTTAGCACATACCGAAAACACAACTAACAAACAAACACGTGCCTGGTGACACTAATGAACCATACTAATTTATTTAAATAATGAAATCAGAAAACCAACTACACAATATTCCAAAATCTCCTTTTTATACTTATTTATAACAAGTGATAATAGAAAAATCATAATTCTAGTTATCAGTGATGTCGAGAAAACCCACTTGTAGAGAAATATATATGCAAAAACGGCTCGTTTGGGTTGAGAAAATATAAAATATAAAAATATTTTCCCAACCCAAACGAGCCATTTTTGCATATGTATAATTCTAGTTATGTTATCATTACCCCTTCAAGTTAGCTTTCTTACAGAAAGGTGGTGTTCATTTAATTACCTTGAGTACAGAGTGAAACAGGAATCACCAGTCAGTAAAACAGGAAAAATAGGTATTGCAGATGAAATCACATTGTATTTAAAACTTGATCATAAACACAAACTTTCTATGTAAATGTAGGGATGGCTGATATCAGTCGTTTAACATCAATGTAACGAGATCATAAGGATGGTATTTGTGTCATCTTTATGTAATAGTCTAGATATGAATAAACATTGAGCAATATATATAAGTACTCAATAACGATTAAATTTTATTGTCATTCATTTTGTATCTATAACATTCTACTACACTGCGATTAAATTTTATTGTTATCCATTTTGTGTCTTCAACATTCTACTACACTGCGATTAAATTTTATTGTTATCCATTTTGTGTCTTCAACATTCTACTACACTGCGATTAAATTTTATTGTTATCCATTTTGTATCTTTAACATTCTACTACACTGCGATTAAATTTTATTGTTATCCATTTTGTGTCTTTAACATTCTACTATACTGCGATTAAATATTATTGTTATCCATTTTGTGTCTTTAACAGTCTATTACACTGCGATTAAATTTTATTGTTATTCATTTTGTGTCTTCAACATTCTACTACACTATAGCCATCAATACATTTACTTTCCTTTTTTTTAAGATTTTGTTTACGCCTTTACTCGTTAGTTCACGAGAATACATTTTCTGCGATCATATATTTACATAATATTTTTCTACATTAATAATGTCTGTAGCTACCGGTAGGGAAGCTGGTGTCAGTTTCATAACCCGTATTTATTCATATGTTTCTTTATCTATCTTTATATATATATATATATATTATAACTATAAATTTTAAGCCATAAACAAAACACATTATAAAATTACACAAAATATGCTGCATTTGTTTTAAAAAGATACTTTGGTACAAGCTACAACACATTGCGGTGGGGATACACAGTCTATCAGTCTTAACCTCCAATTCGCTAGTCTTACAAAGAAGATTAGAAATTAGGAGATGTGGGTACTGAAGCCCACAATGTCCCACATCTATATTTTCTTTACCTCTAGTTTTTCTATTTTTACAAGTAAAGTTATCTATAAAGAAAAAATTAACAACACAATAATCATTGTTCAAATTCAAAGCAGTAGAATTATTGAAATCTTGGTTTAATCCATAATGATATAATGTTTTTAATTTTAAAACGTAAAAGTTTTTACTTTGAAGTCTATTTGTGTCTTCATTAACTATTTCTAATATTGTTATCTTAACCGAGGTAAAACGATGAATCCTGAAATGTTCCAATTCAACATAATTCATTAAATTGTTTTTAACTTGAGATCTATGTAAATTTATATGTATATGTAATGAGTTTGAAGTTTGACCCACATATTCCATATTACATTTAGTACATGTTAGTAAATAAATCATATTTTTTTATTTTACAAAATGAATTAGTGTGAGTAATGGAATGAAAAGTATTTATAACAGGACATGTGAGACATCTCTTGATGTTACATTTTATTACATTACCAGCAATATAATTACTATAACCAGCTTGCTAGGCTAAGTTACAATTTATTAGGTCATTCGTTAAGACTATTATACTTAACTTCATAAAGTTTGAACAATGCAATGGAAGGTGCGATATAGTCAGTGACCATTACCACACATTGAGTAAAAATTAGTGATATTAAATAATTACATACAAATGAAACCAAGTAAGTAAACAAAACCATGTACTATGTTGAATTATTACTATATATGGTCTACGTATGTTTATCACTACATATATGGAATGTGTTGTTTTATTCATATGTGTGACCTGTATTAGTCTGACAGTTTTTATGGTCTATGTTAGCTTATTAGTACATATATACATAAATATACGTGTTTGTGTGTAGCATAACTTTGTTCTGGCATGTCTAGCCTATGTTGGTTTATATCATATAGAGCCTACGTTGATCCATTAATATAAATGGCCTACGTTTGCTTTTAGTTTATATATCACCCATGTTGGTTTATTAGCACCAGTTGGAGTACGCGTCCTCTAGACGGAAATTATGTAAATTTGTGATTAATGAAAGGTTACTTTAGGACATGAAAAGCTGTTTCCTTTATATGTAATTGTAAAAAGAAGAAAACGTCCGCAAACCACCACAAGCTTTCATGTGACTCTGCATGGATCCAACAAACCTCCGTATGACATGTAGTAGAGATCCATCAACAGGATCCATCTGAACAAAACAGAAAATTTGTCGACCTCCAACTTAGGTGAAGATCAATCCACAAACTTCGAAGTACTATTGTATTTATATAGATAAATAGTTACATGGAGATTCATCAGATAGTACTATTGTATTTATATAGATAAGTAGTTACATGGACATATAACAAACAGTACTATTGTATTTATATAGATAAATAGTTACATGGAGATTCATCAGATAGTACTATTGAATTTATATAGATAAGTAGTTACACGGAGACACAACAGACACTCACTATCATTATATCTATATAGATAAGTAGTCACATGGAGACACAACAGACAGTACTATTGTATTTATATAGATAAGTAGTTACATGGACATATAACAGACACTTACTATCATTATCTTCATGTAGATAAATAGTTACATGGAGACACAACAGACACTTACTACCATTATATTTATATAGATAAGTAGTTACATGGACATATAACAGACACTTACTATCATTATATTCATGTAGATAAATAGTTACATGGAGACACAACAGACAGTACTATTGTATTTATATAAATAAGTAGTTACATGGACATACAACATACAGTTACTATCATTATATTCATGTTGATAAATAGTTACATGGAGACACAACAGACAGTACTATTGTATTTATATAGATAAGTACAGTGGTACCTCAGTTCTCGAACTTAATCCGTTCCAGAAGGCTGTTCGAAAACCGAATCAAATTATTTTCCGTAAGAAATACTGTAAATTAAATTAATCCGTTACAGACCTCCAAAAATTATGAATTATGAAGCATTTTAAGTTAAAATATTGCTTATTTATACCTGTATAATAATACTTACATGTCAACCACAAAAACTATAAACACAATAAAAAAGCACAATAAATGAAAATTTAACTGCACTTTACCTGTGCTGAGGAGAGCTGATGGCGTAAGTGAAAGGTGGTGAGAAACGTGGAGAGTAGGAGGGTTATTATTGTTTGGAAGGGAAGTCACCTTCCATAAAAACGTCAGGTAACTCTCCTTCTGGGTTTTTTACTCTTTTCTGTCTCTTTGCACTGCTACAACCTGCTTGAGACTCACTGGACCTATTTCTCATTAAAAACTTGTCTAATGAGGTTTCTTTCTGCCTGCATTCTAAAATGTTTCTGAAGTAAGACTTGGCATTATCATTGAAAAGGTTTATGCTGCAGTTTGCTACAGCTTTATCAGGGTGAAATTTTTCCACAAAACTTTGTAACTTTCCCCATTTTCCACACATTTCCTTGATTAGTGAACTAGGAACATCCTCCCTTCCCTCCTCCTCATCTGAAGACACTTCCTCAGTTGCCTTCTGTTGCTGCTCCTTCTGAAGGTCTTGGAGTTCTTCCATGGTGAGCTCAGTGTTGTGGTCTTCCGCCAACTCCTCCACATCATCACCACTCACATTGAAGCCCATACACTTGTCTAGTGAGACAATATCCTCGACAACAGGCTCAGTCTCAAAGCCTTCAAAATCTCTATCTGCTACTGAGTCTGACCACAATTTCTTCCAGGCTGAGTTCATGGTTCTTAAAGACACTTCCCTCCAGGCTTTTTCTATGATCCTCAAGCAATGGAAGATATTAAAGCGATTTTCCAGAATTCTCTGAGGGTTAACTCTGTGTCAGAGGTCATTTCAAAGCACCTTTGAAACAGTGCTTTGGTGTAGAGTTTCTTAAAGTTCGATATGACCTGGTGGTTCATGGGCTGAATGAGAGGAGTCGTGTTAGGGGGCAAGAGCTTCACCATAATGAAACTGTGCTCCTCCACCAACCCGTCCTCCAAGCCTGGTGGGTGAGCAGGTGCATTGTTCATCACAAGAAGGGCCTTTAGTGGCAACTGTTTTTCCGTGAGTTAATTCTTTACACTTGGGGCAAACACTTCATGGACCCACTCCATAAAAAATTGCCTGGTCACCCATGCTTTACTATTAGCCCTCCATATGACATTTAGTTTACTTTTCAGGACATTATTTTTCTTAAAAACCCTCGGGTTCTCAGAATGGTACACAAGCAAAGGCTTAAGTTTTAAGACCCCACTTGCATTACTACATAACAATAGAGTTAGCCTGTCCTTCATTGGCTTGTGTCCTAACAGTGACTTCTCCTCCTTGGTGATGTAGGTCCTCTTTGGCATCCTCTTCCAAAAGAGGCCTGTCTCATCACACTTGAACACTTGTTGGGGAATAAAACCCTCAACTTCTGCATCGTCCTTAAATTCCCTAACAAATTTATCAGCAGCATCTTTGTTAGAACTGGCACCCTCCCCATGTTGCCATTTCTCTCCCTAAATTTTTCACACCACCCCCTATTAGTCTTAAAGGCATCATTTGTATCAGCACTTGTTCCAGGGGTGTTTTTCAGGAGGTCAGCATTCAACTGCTTTGCTTTCTCACAAATGATGGTCTCAGAAATGCTATCACCAGCTAAGTGTTTTTTCGTTTACCCAAATCAACAACAGTTTTTCTACCTCTTCCATTGTTTGTGATCTTTGTTTCGTAAGCACTGTCACTCCTTTTGCAATATCAGCTCCTTTGATGACCTCTTTATTTTTCAGTATGGTGCAGACTGTAGACTTTGCCATATCAAACTGTGTGGCAAGGTCAGACACGCGAACACCACTCTCATACTTCGCTATGAGATCTTTTTTTTCACCTCTATTGTGGCTCTAACAACTTTTCTTTTTGGTTTACTGCTTTCATTATCCTTCTTTGACCCAAAGGTGGCTTATTTAATCAGAATATTTAGAAAAACAACAAAACAAAAAGAAAAACGAGAACGTTCACATCAGATTTTAGCGGGGGTGTGGACTGAGCGACAGGTGCGGGTAAAATGTTTTGGGCAAGCTTGGCGTGGGCCGAAAATGGTCGTTCGGGTCATCATTCGGGTTATTTCGGGGGTCCGGGCCACGACAGCTTGGTTCGGGAACCGAGTTTATGTTCGACAACCGAGACATTTTTTCTCAAACAATATGTTCTAAAACCGAATTGTTCGAGAAGGGAATCGTTCGAGAACCGAGGTACCACTGTAGTTATATGGAAACACAACAGTAAGTACTATACTATTTATATAGATAAGTAGTTACATGGACATACAACAAACATTACTATTACATTTGTATACATAAGTAATTGTATGGTCATACAACATATAGTACTATTTAGTTATTTGCTTATATGGTCTATGGTTGTTTATCAGTAGTATGTATATACGGTCTATGTTAGTTTATTTATATATAAATATACATACACATATATCTTGAGTTTATTTGTTGATATAACTGGTCTATGTGACTTTTTGTTTCTCTTTGTGTGTAGTTAGCTTATTAACAGTGACATCGGACATATGTTCAACCATTTTATGTATCTATGGTAATGCGGTTTCATTCTTAAAAGATAACACGTTAAGCCAGGGTTCGCCTGCTAGAACCAGTTCTTTAAGATTTTAGGTTCTTTCTCAGTTAAATTGCTAATCTAATAATTACAATCAACGCCACGTGTTGCTTTCTAGTGTAAATAATAAAAAGTTTCACATTAACTCTTTTCCTCTATATTCAAACATGTTAAATTAAGTAGTCGTATGAATTGTGTGGTTAACTTAGGATTTTGCAATCGGAAGACCATTGACGCTACAAGCTTGAATCTTCAAGCCACGGATCAACGTTCTGGGCCATTCTGCTTCAATTTAACCCGTAACGAATAGTTTAATAAACGAAATATCGCAGTATATAATACTTTAACTCGTATAATTCTTTACAAAGAACGTGTAACTATGGGGAGTGTAATTTCTCAGCATCACGTGACATAGCAGCGCGAGATTGTCGGATAACCACAGTTTTGGTTAATAAGAAAGCAAAAACAAAACTATTATTTACTCGTCTTAATATGTATATTAAATAACGTCTCACTAGTGTAAAATTCGAGTTTCCGCACGAATTGAGGAGAGACTTACAAATTCTTATTCCAATTGCTAGTTATCTGAAACTTGAAAATGAAATAAATTATGACAACAGAATTGTAGCTGGTCGAAGTTTGACTTGAAGCGCGTTATTAACACAAACAGTTGAGTCATGACATGCACAAAGAATAATAGTATGTTTATATAGTTTTCTTTATTTAATAAAAATTCTAAGCTTAATCTATATAAAAAAATTAAACATCGATTATGGTCAATATTCATTATTTATTTTTTTTAATTTTTTCCTGTTCCCTTCCCTCTATTGGCGGAAACGCAGGAAGCTGTCAATAACGTGAGTAACATTAAACCTACATTTTATATCATAAATTTCAAATTTCTAAATTTGTTCCAATCTGTAAATAATGTTAGGCATTTAATATTAACGATAATTGTAAACTTGTTGCCTTACAAATATTTATTGTAACCACGCTTTCCAGTCATACAAAACTATACCAACAATACTTTTAAGAACTAAGTTCAGCGGTCGTTTAGGCCTTTACCAACAATACAACGGTCACCAAGGCCTTCACTAACAATATTATTTAAAGTTATCGTAAGCAGAAGACAAAACACTATTTAGTATCAGGCATTCATTATTGTCAGTGTTTAATTTGAATAGATTATTAAAACAGGAATTATGTGTAATTTCTGATTACAACCACACGCAGATGGGTGTTTCTGTATTATTATATGAATATTTAAATTAATGTATTTTAGTACAACGAAACGTACGTAGATCCTGAAGAAGGTTAGTCGACTATTTGAAAGCACACTAGTTTTCAAATTATATTTTATTGGTGATTGCTATGCAAGAACTCTTTTTATTGTCACATAGAAGTTAACAATCATGTTTGTTTTTCAACACAATGCACTTACGTAACCTAGAAAATTGTGCTTCTGACGTATCAAAGAATGAATAATAAATACAATTAAGTCTTTGTGACGTGTGATTAGGTGAACTGGTTTGGTTTATTTTGAACTTAGCTCAAAGCTACTCGAGGACTACCTGCGCACTGCAACACTATCCATAGCAGAAAGGAAACTGAAACCACATTAAAAAAGAATTGAAGAATATTGTCAAATATATTGTACCAAAATTAATGTCCCCCAAAAAACCGATTAATAGTCTTCTAAAATCAAGAAAGATCCATCAAAACTGTATATGAATGGAACAGACCACAACAACAGCCAAATTCCTGGTATTAACGTGGGCTAATCATATGTAAATAATATGCAAACAAAAAGCTGGCAACTTTCGAATTATGTACGGAGGTGTGAACGGTATTAACAACAGAACCTCACCGAACAACATAATTAAAATATACAAAGCATACATTCGCCCAGTCATAGAATATACGTGTCTGGCATAGATAAACATAACACCACACGACATAAGAAAAACAAATTATAAAGATTACATAATTTAGTATTAACCACAACATACAGAGTACCGAGACCCATTTCATCAAATTTCTTAAAGAATATGTCAACATACAAAGACATTGACTGACACATATATTATTTACTAAATTAGTTTTCGCAAAGTTGGCACAGAATGACCTGTTAGTGAATTAGATCTCTACTGCACGCATGATGTGGAAGGTGTTAAGTACCCGCTAATATATATATAAAAAATAAACATTTCAAAAGGTACCACCTTATAATAGATTGAGGTAATTTACAATAGTTTCTAAAGCTGTCTTGATAGCATTATTTAGGGTGTCTGAAAATTCTCTCAAGGAGGTAAAAACGTTACTGAAAGTGGATATTACACTAAAAACTTCTTGCTAAAGTATACAGGGCTTTGTAATAACAAACATCCACTGAATATTGCAATAATTGTCTATATAAATACGATTCTACCTTTCAAAGTGAATGCATGTTCGATGACGGAGATTTACGCTCGCGATTTGACAAAAAGAGAACGTTTTGAATACGAAAACATTGTTTCACTAAAAGAGTTTCAGCTATCTCCTCACGTGTCGAAATCTTAACTTATCGTTCTGAATGCCATATCTTAATAAAGTAAGAAGTTTGAAAGAAAGCTTTATTTGGGGTTAGGTATTTTAAAAGCAGGTGCCGTTAACCAGAGAACACTGCTACTGTCGGGTATCTTTACAGGGTTTTTACTAACATACGGTTGTTCATAAACTGTGCACCTGTAGAAACATTTCTACAATTTAAAATTCACCTATATAAGTAAGTTCAAGTGTATAAATATTAAAAACGCGCTTAAGATAGTAAAATTATGTTCCCTAGTTGATAAATAAGTGTATTTATTAAATCCTAGTTTTTGTAGCATTTGTTACAAGACCTGTATATATCAGGTGCAATATGGCGACGTGTATTAAAACATCGGGAAATTAAAATAGTATTGTGCAGTTCATAAAATCCTAAACAAAGGTTCTGTCTTCTTATTTCACAGTTCTACACGTCTAATTGGATTTTAAAATAAATTTTATATCTTTCTAGACATACAAGTCTAATAGGCCTAACATTTGTGATAAAAAATAACTTCCGTTTCAAATGTTTCTTTCCATGCCCTTGTTAAGTTATCTATTTGATATTTCACATCTGTATTTTACGTACCAAATGTCACTGCCCAAGAGGTCTTTCGTTCATAACCAGAAGCAGTCAGCTAAACAGGATCATACGTATATGATGTACATTGAAGGATTGAGAATTGATGATTTTTGTATTCGTACCCCCAGAAGGTGTTTCATGTTGTTAAGAAATGAGCATTCTTTGTTCACACGAGAGGTGTGTATCTATACATTGCTGTAATTTCGGAACTGCAAAGCTTGTTTACTGTTATATGTACTCCAGTTCTCACTATTATGTCAAAACTAGCCTTCTTTTATTGTTTTGAATAAAAGCTGTGCATAAAACAGTACTGTATATATCTGACAGACAGTTCATTAGATAATTAAAACATACTGTATATATCTGACAGATAATTAATTACATAATTAAAACATACAGTACATATCTGACAGATAATTCATTACATAATTAAAATGTACTGTGTATATCTGACAGATAATTCATTACATAATTAAAACAATACTGTATATATCTGACAGATATTCTTTATCTTTGTATCCATACGATAGATAACCTTTCATCTGATTAGAAGAAGAGTTTATTCTTCTGACAGATAATCTACTATCTGTTTAAAATAATTTGTATGCTTCTGACAGATAAATCGTTATCTGATTAAGACTAGATTTGATCCTTCTGATAAATAACCTTTTACCTGATTAAAACAGACATTATTCTTCTAAGAGATAATTCATTATCTGATTAACACAATACAATGTTCATTTTACAGATAATTTATTATTCGATTAAAACAAAACATTACTATTCTCACAGATAATCAATCTTCTAATTAAAACAAGGTTGTATCTTTTTGAGATAAAACCTTTTAATTAATTAAGAACAAAATTTTATACTTCTGACGGATAATCTATTATCTGATTAACAAAAGATTGTTTCTTTCTGAAAGATAATCCATTATCAGATTAAATCAAGATTGTGTCCATCTGACAGATAATGGATTTAATTCTTCTTACTCATAATCCTTTAACTGGTTAAAACGATATTTTTTATTCTGACAGATAATCTGTAATCTGATTAAAACAAGACTTTATTTTTCTGACAGATAATCTATTATCTGATTCAAACCAGATTGTATCCTTCTTACATAATATTTTTCTGATTAAAAATATTTTATCCTTTTGACAGATAATCCATTATTTTATTACAACAAGATTGTACCCTTCTAAGTGATAGTTCTTTACCTTAAAAACAATATTTTAATTCTGTGGTAGACAATTCTTTACCTTATTAAAACAATAAATTTATCCTTCTGACAGATACTTCTTTAACTGATTAATGTAAGACTGTATCCTTTTGACATATAATTCTTTAACTGATTAATGTAAGACTGTATCCTTTTGACAGATAATTCTGTAACTGATTAATGTAAGACTGTATCCTTTTGACAGATAATTTTGTAACTGATTAATGTAAGACTGTATCCTTTTGACAGATAATTCTGTAACTGATTAATGTAAGACTGTATCCTTTTGACAGATAATTTTGTAACTGATTAATGTAAGATTGTATCCTTTTGACAGATAATTCTGTAACTGATTAATGTAAGACTGTATCCTTCTGACAGATAATTCTGTAACTGATTAATGTAAGACTGTATCCTTTTGACAGATAATTCTGTAACTGATTAATGTAAGACTGTATCCTTCTGACAGATAATTATTTGACTGATTCATGTAAGACTGTATCTTTCTGATAGATAATTTTGTAACCTTTTGATAAATAATTCTTTAACTGATTAATGTAAGACTGTATCCTTCTGATAGATAATTTTGTAACCTTTTGATAAATAATTCTTTAACTGATTAATGTAAGACTGTATCCTTTTGATAGATAATTTTTAACTGATTAATGTAAGACTGTATCCTTTTGATAGATAATTCTGTAACTGATTAATGTAAGACTGTATCCTTTTGAAAGACAATTTTTAACTGATTAATGTAAGACTCTATCCTTTTGACAGATAATTCTTTTACTGATTAATTAAAATACTGACTGTATCCTTCTGACAGATAATTCTGTAACTGATTAATGTAAGACTGTATCCTTTTGACAGATAATTCTTTAACTGATTAATGTAAGAGTGTATCCTTTTGATAGATAATTTTTAACTGATTAATGTAAGACTCTATCCTTTTGACAGATAATTCTGTAACTGATTAATGTAAGACTGTATCCTTTTGACAGGTAATCATTTATTATATTGAAACAAAATATTATTATTCTCACAGATAATTATTTCCCAGATTAATGCAAGTTAATTCATTGCCTAATTAAAAAAGTGACTGTACTATTGACCTTTCTAAAACATACGTAGCTTTTAAATAAGTGTGGCCTCTTTTAATATACAATCATTATTAATTTATTTGATATTTCTAAGATACTTAAATTATTGATGGATTTGATCTTATCTTTCAAATACACATAATATCAAGTAGTTCCTTCTATTTTAAATAGTACAATATCGAATAGTATAATTTTTGTTAAATGCGTGTATTATCGTGATGTTTGATCGCTTGAAAATAGTACAGATTTGAGGTTTAATCCTTTTCAGAGTGTCTACACTGTTGTGTAGTTTGGTGTTAATTTGAGCAACTTTAACAGTAAACGTTATTTTATTTTCAACCTGAATTTCATTATTATTATTATTATTATTTAAAGTAATAACAAATATAATGATTTTAGTCTCTGAATGTCCCACAGCGCTCTGAGGTTAATAATGATACATAAAGCCCCCCGTTAGTACAGCGATAAGTCTCACGCTAAAATCAGGGGTTCGATTCCCCTCGGTGGGCTCAGCAGAGAACCCGATATAGCTTTGTTGTAAGAAACCACACGCAAACACACACTCTGAATATCGTATTATAATCTCATTGGTCACCAGAAACGCGTCTCTGGTAATTATTAATTCGTGTTTTTCGAATTTTTTGCGTGTTTTTTTCAAGTACGATTATCATAAAAAGGTTAATAACCTCTTCAAATTAAGTATTTGCAATAGATTATTACTGTGTGTAACCTGCTTCCAGCAACTCCTCGAGTTTATTTTTGGTAACCACGGACGTTTGGGAACAAGTTACCTATTCTGGCGCATGCGCGTTAGCACCGTTCAATTAGTTTAAAATGCACAAACAGTGCTAGCCACAATCCAAATTATTCGTCGTGTGATTAAATTTGACAGTCCCTCGACTAAGTCACGAGCGCTAAAGGATTTGCATCCGAGGAGTTTCATTATAACAAACAGCAACTAAAACAACTTGAAACTGTTGCTTAAGGTATAAATTATGAACGTTCACTACGCTCTTGAGCGAAAATAAAATAACATGGAATTTGTAATCGGATGAAAGGTGATCAACTGAAATTGTTAACATCATAATTTATTTATTACACATTTTAAGTCTCTTGTTGCTACATTACTGAAGCGTTATAATGCATTTATTAACGATTCATAAGAATTATCTTGTACTTTGCAGTTACGAATTTAAAAATAATTTTACTTATATGCTATAGAAACTTTTTATTAAACTCTATTTTCGCTGTAACATATTAGGTAATTTCATACTGAATGCTTGTTTGTTTTGTTTTTTGAATTTCGCACAAAGCTACTCGAGGGCTATCTGTGCTAGCCGTCCCTAATTTAGCAGTGTAAGACTAGAGGGAAGGCAGCTAGTCATCACCACCCACCGCCAACTCTTGGGCTACTCTTTTACCAACGAATAGTGGGATTCACCGTCACATTATAACACCCCCACGGCTGGGAGGGCGAGCATGTTTTGGCGCGACGCGGATGCGAACCCACAACCCTCAGATTACGAGGTCGCACGCCTTAACATGCTTGGCCATTGCCGGGCCCATACTGAATGCATGATTGGGTATTTCTGATACGCTAAGTGGCCCTGCTAGAAGGTTAAATACATAATATTAAATGGTTCGTTAGATGGTTAGCTACAGGATATTAAATGGTCCTTAAGATGATAGTTAAAATCTGTATAACTCAGTTATGCGATATATTCTGAACGTTTGAAGTTTATATATAATTATATAGACATATATGTGTGTATTGGACTTGAAAAGGTGCAGTACACAAGCAACTTTTGTTAGTAGGAAATGGTGTTAATGGTGTTATCTTCGTGTAAACCTTGATGGACGATTTCAACAGCAACATCACATCATCAATATACATGTTTGTCACTGTTGTGTAATATACATGTTTGTCACTGTTGTGTAATATACATGTTTGCCACTGTTATGTTTTCTTTTATCCGATTAAGTGAAGTTGAAAAATTATTTTATTTTGTTTTTACGTCACTATATAATAAACTCGCAATAAGTTTATTCTTTAGCATATAATCCAGTTTATATGGACCGTCTATGGATTTTAGTTACATATCTAAACATTTTCTGTAAGTTATTTACTTACTAAGATATTCTCTGGGTACTAGTTACATATCTAAACATTCTCTGTATGTTGTTTACTTACTAAGATAGTCTCTGGGTACTAGTTACATATCTAAACATTCTCTGTAAGTTGTTTACTTACTAAGATAGTCTCTGGGTACTAGTTACATATCTAAACATTCTCTGTATGTTGGTTAGTTACTAAGATAGTCTCTGGGTACTAGTTACATATCTCAACATTCTCTATAACTTGGTTACTAACTAAGGTAGTCTCTGGGTACTAGTTACATATCTAAACATTCTCTGTATGTTGGTTAGTTACTAAGATAGTCTCTGGGTACTAGTTACATATCTAAACATTCTCTATAACTTGGTTACTAACTAAGGTAGTCTCTGGGTACTAGTTACATATCTAAACATTCTCTGTATGTTGGTTAGTTACTAAGATAGTCTCTGGGTACTAGTTACATATCTAAACATTCTCTGTAACTTGGTTACTTACTAAGATAGTCTCTGGGTGCTAGTTACATATCTAAACATTCTCTGTAACTTGGTTACTTACTAAGATAGTCTCTGGGTACTAGTTACATATCTAAACATTCTCTATAACTTGGTTACTTACTAACATAGTAAACATTCTCTGGGTACTAGTTACATATCTAAACATTCTCTGTATTCTTGGTTACTTACTAAGATAGTCTCTGGGTACTAGTTACATATCTAAACATTCTCTGTAACTTGGTTACTTACTAAGATAGTCTCTGGGTACTAGTTACATATCTAAACATTATCTGTATGTTGGTTAGTTACTAAAATAGTCTCTGGGTACTAGTTACATATCTAAACATTCTCTGTAACTTGGTTACTTACTAAGATAGTCTCTGGGTACTAGTTACATATCTAAACATTATCTGTATGTTGGTTAGTTACTAAAATAGTCTCTGGGTACTAGTTGCATATCTAAACATTCTCTGTAACTTGGTTACTTACTAAGATAGTCTCTGGGTACTAGTTACATATCTAAACATTCTCTATAACTTGGTTACTTACTAAGGTAGTATCTGGGTACTAGTTACATATAAACATCTAAGAAACATTCTCTGTAACTTGGTTACTTACTAAGATAGTCTCTTGGTACTAGTTAGATATCTAAACATTCTCTGTAACTTGGTTACTTACTAAGATAGTCTCTGGGTACTACTTACATATCTAAACATTCTCTGTAACTTGGTTACTTACTAAGATAGTCTCTTGGTACTAGTTAGATATCTAAACATTCTCTGTAACTTGGTTACTTACTAAGATAGTCTCTGGGTACTAGTTACACATCTAAACATTCTCTGCAACTTGGTTACTTACTAAGATAGTCTCTGGGTGCTAGTTACATATCTAAACATTCTCTGTAACTTGGTTACTTACTAAGATAGTCTCTGGGATTATGTTACTAATTATTTGTGTATATTTCTTGTATTTTGTTTCCCTAAAATAAGTTACTTATTTTGTCAGTTCCAGATGTTTAAGTATTCCTTCATCTAATCGCTGAGACTTACCTAGTCTAGAAGGTATAGATAGTTCTCTAAAGTTTCCGTTCCTTCTCACCGGTTTGGTAACTTTACAAACCACACCACAATCTCTTAGTTATTATCCTGGGTTTATTTCCGTTCTAATCATCGTGCGCTCTTAACCCGTTAATTACCCAATATTGGATTATACTACGTGTAGTAAAGATCTGACCAAGTACATTGAAATGAATCACTCACTGCTGTTGTAAGATACGTAGGTAACTCATACAGCCATGAAAGAAATGTTTGGTTTATTTTTGAATATCGCGCAAAGCTACACGAGGGCTATCTACACTAGCCCTCTCTAATTTAGTAGCGAAAGCAAGCTAGTCATCATCACCCACCACCAACTCTTCAACTACTCTTTTACTAACGAATACTGGGATTGATAGTAACATTATAAAGTTCCCATGATTGAAAGAATGAGCATGTTTTGTAGGACGGAGATTCGAACTCGCGACCCTCACATTGCGAGTCAAGCGCCCTAGCCATCTGGTTATAACAGAGGGATCCTTAACATTTGTTAAAAAGTCGAATAAAGAAGCAAATGAACCCGACTGATAAGTTTAGGGTAAAAACAAGAATGGTATATGTATTTACTTTAAAACACCTGAATGTTGTCCACGGTGTGGTCCACTACTATAGAAAGTAAAAACAAGAATGGTGTATGTATTTACTTTAAAACACCTGAATGTTGTCCACATTGTGGTCCAGTACTATAGAAAGTACTTTAAAAACCTGAAAATGGTTCAGTGTATGTATTTACTTTAAAACACCTGAATGTTGTTCACAGTGTGGTTCAGTACTATAGAAAGTAAAAACAAGAATGGTGTATGTATTTACTTTAAAACACCTGAATGTTGTTCACAGTGTGGTTCAGTACTATAGAAAGTAAAAACAAGAATGGTGTATGTATTTACTTTAAAACACCTGAATGTTGTCCACATTGTGGTCCAGTACTATAGAAAGTAAAAACAAGAATAGTGCATGTATTTACTTTTAAACACCTGAATGTTGTCCACAGTATCATCCAGTACTATAGAAATTAAACAACAGCTTTTGCTAAGACTTGCAAATGTTTATAATAGTACGTGATTGATATAATATAAATATATACGTAATTAATAC
This sequence comes from Tachypleus tridentatus, assembly GCF_004210375.1. Taxonomy (NCBI): domain Eukaryota; kingdom Metazoa; phylum Arthropoda; class Merostomata; order Xiphosura; family Limulidae; genus Tachypleus; species Tachypleus tridentatus. The sequence continues at coordinate 93,540,685 of NC_134831.1, forward strand.
AGTATATATATAACTGTGTGTGTATTACTTAATGAAATGAATTTATGTTTACTGGCCTTTATAAAAGACATCCTAAACACTCAAAAGTTTAAGTACTTAAAGCATGAATATCTTTCAGACAGAGAAATAAAGGTTTTATTGAACAAACTTTTAGTGACCGAGTTCGAATAATGTAGTTTATTGAAGGTTTCATTGAAAGACAAGTTCGTTATATCGTATATGAAGACGTACTATTTTTGACTAAAAATTAAATCTATCATTTCATGGCAAGCGATGCCTTGTTTTGTTTATATCGTATATGAAGACGTACTATTTTTGACTAAAAATTAAATCCATCATTTCATGGCAAGCGATGCCTTGTTTTGTTTATTTTGATGTGGCTGTGGTGTTTTCTTAGAGTTAGGAAGTAAGTTACGAAAGTTATTTTCTAAAGATACGTACGTGTAAGGCTTAACGGAGAATATTCATAAACCCATTTTTGTTTCGTTTTTTTAAAGTTGTAATCAAACCCAGTTCAAGTTATATTTTCACGTGCCTGTGTCGTTCAAACTGATACCGATTAACTATTCTAAACGGAGTTATTACACTGCACGAGAATAACCTAAATTTTGCACATTTTCAGGTCATCAAAATGCTTGTTATAGTTGTGGTTCTTTTCGCCCTCTGCTGGCTACCTTTCCAAACCTACAATCTTCTGCAAGAAATATTTCCTGAAATTAATAAGTAAGTGGTTTGATTTGTCTACTAAAATAAATGATTTACCTTTTTTTTTTTGTAATTAAATTAAATTTTCGTTTGATGTTAAATTACCCATAATTCCATATTCAACGACTCGCTTTTCTAGAGCAAGGTAGGGTTAACATATATCCATGAAGCGTTCGTTTTTCACGAGTGAATTTCTGTTTAGTGTTAAATTTTATAAACCAGATTTGTTCTATTATTATTTTATGAATTTTTTACAAAGAATGTGTTGTATCTAATTATATGTTTAAAACCTATTTTTTTTATTTCATGGTAAATTAACGTGTAATAAAATATTTGGTAGTTCGCACTCATTTTATTTGCGTACAAAATTAGCAATTAGAGAACATTCTAGAAAAACTTGCTGACAACACCTTGCAAACTTGTATATATTAAGTTCTTGTTGTCGTCACACGTGTCTTCAGGAAACTTGTCTAACCATGTATATATATATATGTGTGTTATAAATAAAGAGGTATGTGTGTGGTCGTACAAAATTCTCTGACAAAGTGATGGTTTTGAAACGTTGTGCCGTCAACGACTCACTAGTTGTGTGTGCTCACAATACGGTATCGTTAGTTTACAGACTGACGGTTCAGATTTTACGATATATGTATCACATCCTGATGATGGGGAAATGTAATCAATACGATATTCATCTCTCTACAAACTCACCTGAACTTGAAGGATCAACTATTAACAAACACACATTTATCTCGTGCTGAACTACGTCATTCGTTTTCGCTGATTTTTCATTTCACAACGTTTTCAAAATGATGTTTAAAATCCAAGTGAAGGCTTAATCACAATATAATTATGATTACCTACAGTGTTCTATTAACCTGTCCTCTTTCGGGACAACCATTTCCCAGTATGTATGCGACTATACTGAAAAACTGTAGGATGTAAAACTTGTGACTATTGTAAAACTATAAGGTGGATTATGTATACGACTATAATGTAAAAGTGTAGGATATAATACGTGTGACTATTGTAAAACTGTAAGGTGGATTATGTATGTGACTATACTGTAAAACTGTAAGGTGGACTATGTATGTGACCATACTGTAAAATTGTATGATGTAATATATGTGACAATACTGTAAAACTGTAGGATGTAATATACCTAACTACTGTAAAACTGCAGGTTGTATTATTTATGTTACTGTACTGTAAATTGCGTGACTTAAGTATATTTTATCTGATTAAGAACATATAGGCTAAGTACAATATCACAGGTTATAAACAACAGGTATATTTAATACGTTTCATAAGACCTAAGCCTTCTCGCTTTCATCCAGTTTTTCGTACCAGCAGACAGCAAGTTTAAAGCTCTCGCCCACACATTTTCTTCTAAATCGATTTTAAGTTGAAATGGTGAAGTTATATTGTATTTCAATAAATCATCTACAGATATATAAATATTTCTTGTCTTCAAACACTTCGAAAGGCAAATTCTTGTTGTCAAATCGATTTTGTGGTGCCAGCCAGCACTTGGAGTTTCTTTCTGTTACAAATGGTGCACATGGAGTACTCACGGCGACACGTGACAGCTACGAATATCCGTTAATGCAACTTAGACTAAAAACATACCCGTGTTCTATTCTACTTCAAATGAAGTGATACAAACAAAACTAGGATTTATCGTTAGGTTGTGTGGAAAAATCTAAACCTCCTTCCTTACTGGATCACCTGCTTGTCTGTTGATAAATTGTTTACATTTTTTGCTGACAGTAGATAGATGGTTCACATTTTACACTAAGACGAGTATTTTGAAGACAGTTTAGACAGTGGATCACAAGAAGGGTTAATTTTAGAAGAATGGGGTTTAGTATAGTGGGTTTTCTATGAAAGAAACGTTCGATATCTTTCATTGTATTAAAAGGTCAGCCTTTCTCGTTGTAGGTACAAACTCAAGTTCTTTATGACGGATATTATGTTCACTGGGTGAGACAGAGTTCCAAATTACTAGAAGTTGTGACAACCTAAATTGTTTCATGTATTTTGGAAATAATGGAAGCAGAACTCGTAATTTTTGGGGTTTTGGTTTCAAATGAAGGGTTCGTGGTTGTAATTGCATATAGACATGTCTGACACGTGGATAATGGTTGTATTAGATGTAGATATGGCTGATACTTAGATAGTGGTTATATAGGTATATTTGCCACGTTGACCACCGTAGCTGTCAACCTTTTTCTGTCTCGAGCTGACTGGATGACGTCATTATATCTCAGTACTGGATTTTATAAACTTGTGATAAACTCAGGTTTCATGTTTAACATACTGTAAATAATTCTCTAATTAAATTAGTATCAATTTCTGTATTTCAATATTTTTTTTATGTTGAGCTACGAACATCCAAATTTGTTATGGGAAATTTACATTAAAACAAATGTCATAATAGTATAACACTTATTTTATATATGTAAAACCTGACGATGACTGAAGAAGGTCGAAACGTTGTTCGCTCCTCTACATAGTGCTTGCTCAATCCATACCAGCTGTTTTACATATATATTTTTCTCTACAAGTGGGTTTTCTCATAATCACGGATTAACACTTATTTGCACCACTAAATATTCCATATAATATTTGTATATATAGAAGTAAAAAAGTAGTCTAGAACTTTAACTAATCACCGACTAATCTCGTGAAGAAAGAGACTTGTCTTTCGCTGACGTTCTTTCTCATGTGATTGTGTTTCAGCTATAAATACATCAATGTTATATGGTTCTCCTGTCACTGGCTGGCCATGAGCAATTCCTGCTACAATCCATTTATATACGCCATCTACAACGTAAGTAAAGTAACAACATAAAACGTTCTAAAATTCATTTTATACGATATAACTAAAGTAGCAATGTAAAACGTTCTATATATACATTGTATACGATATAAGTAAAGCAACAACATAAAACGTTCTATAGAAACATTGTGTACGATATAAGTAAACTAGCAATGTAAAACGTTCTATATATAAATTGTATACGATATAAGTAAACTAGCAATGTAAAACGTTCTATATATCCATTGTATACAATATAAGTAAAGTAGCAATGTAAAACGTTTTATATACTCTTCAAAAAAAGAAACGCAAAAGGGATATTTTTTTTATTTTAAAGAGAAATATATGTAATAACGTTACAAGCTCAAAGTATGTGATGTTACACGTGTTAAGGCACTGATTGTCAGACCAAAATGACAATAAAAGTTGTGCACTTTGAAAACGGAGGAAAACATCGGATTTTTTGCCAAAACGCATGCGTGTCCAATAAATTTGTTTGAGAGATCTGCATGTTCTGCAAGTGCAACATTTGCAAAATCTCTATAAAAGTGACGGGTTCTCGATTTCCATAGTTCAGTGTGAAGCCACCGACACGCAATACAGTTACGCCAAGACTGACTGAAGCACAACGCAACAACGCCATTGGTCGCTTGGAAGCAGGCGAATCTCGATCAGATGTTGCCAGAGCTGTGAATGTCCACCCAAGCACCATCACAAGGCTATTGAATCGTCACCAACAACATGGATCAACTCGTGACCGTCCAATCACGTGTGACCACGCCCGCACAAGATCGCTACATCCGGTTACGTCACCTTCGGGATAGGACACCACTGCGACGTCTACTGCCTTAACCATACCAGGGCTGCGTAGGATTTCCGATCAGACCGTACGCAACCGTCTACGATATTCTTAGGCCCCATGTGCAACCCATCATGGTGAACGTCAACGACGTTTTTCAACATGACAACGCCCGTCCTCACACAGCCCGACTCACCACTGTCTTCTTGAGACACCACAACATCAATGTTCTTCTCTGTCCCTCCAAATTACCAGATTTAAACCCCATCGAACATTTTTGGGACGAGTTGGACCGACGTCTGCGACGGCGACAACCTCAACCGCGGACTCTACCTCAGCTTGCAGCAGCTTTGCAGGCTGAATGGACAGCCATTCCACAGGATGTGATCCGTCATCTCATTGCTTCCATGGGCAGGAGATGCCAAGCAGTTATTGATGCTCACGGGGGGCATACTCGTTATTGACGTTGATTGACGTTAAACTTCAACTAGTGAGTGTGGACTTCGCCTTTGCAGACTTTGGATGTTCAGCAGTAAATGTGCAAAGTTTCACACATGTCATACAGAACTACCCGGAATAAACTTGTTAACAATTTGTCTCAGATTTTGCCTTTTGCGTTTCTTTTTTTGAAGAGTATATATACATTGTATATGGTATAACTAAAGTAGCAATGTAAAACGTTCTATATATACATTGTATACGATATAAGTAATATGACAATATAAAACGTTCTATGTATACATTATATACGATATAAGTAATGTAACAATATAAAACCTTCTATATATACATTGTATACGATATAAATACAGTAACTAACTCTCACGTACAATCATACACGTTCCTGTTGTACATTTATTTAAATAGTTGTTATAGTATAGTTGTTTTCTCTAATCGTCTGAATTTTGAATACCCACTTTGTGAAATTATTAATGATTTTTGTTTGTGATGCCATTCGGTAGATGGCGCAGTAAATTTTGTTGCACTCACAGTTGTTGATTATAGTAAGATGTTTTCAAATGTCTTGTACTCTGGAGGTTATGTAATGTTTATGTAGGAATATCATTAATACGTATCCTGTTTTATAGTAACTTATCTTGTGAATTATTCAGCTAGAGATTTTTGTTTAAATACTGAAAAATAAATATGAAACTCAATGAACCGTCGGCTACTTATGACAGATAAAATTCTTCAAACCCGATGTTACTCAATGAGAAGCAGTAAGTCAAATAATAATTTAGGCTTATTTACCTTTATTCTTTTAGTATCTTCATTAGGCTTACGTCTCGTCTGTTCACAAGAATAAATTAACAGTATTAGGGCTGCGTATTCGTTAAATTCTTATATTAATATAAGATTAGCAAGCGAACTGAAAACATCACACGTATAATATAATCTCCAGTACAATAGTTCTGTTTTGTTTCGAATTTTTTTCTTTTGTCCGTGATTGTGATAAGGAGTGAACTTACCTTGACCCGATGTAAACAAAGTGATAGATTATAGGTTGCAAGTTTATCGTTAGTAAGTTTTGTTATTGTAATTTCTGTTCGTTTCGTGTCTCATGTTAGGAGAGGTTCAAGAGGGAATTCAAACACAAGTTCCATAGAAACAGCCATCGCAGACTCCGCCAACAGGAGTTCTTCGAACTGGACAACACGAACACTGTGGTCCTCTCAGTGCGACACTCGATCCGAGGATCCAGGATTGGGCAAAGTGTTTGTCATTTCAGTACTGCCTTATGATTGGTAGATTCTCGTTTTCACTTCAGAAGTGTTTTCGTTACAATTTGTGTTGTGTGTGCAAAAACGGGTCACTTTTATCGATTTGTTCTAAAAAAGTATATACTCTCATTTTAATCTGAGTAAATGAATAGTTTTACAAATGAGCTCTAGAGGGTCTAGTTGTTTAATAAAGATCATGTGAATTTTTAAGACCCACATTCGTTTGATAACGTTTGTAGAAACATAAGTTAGAGATGAAGAAAAAAGAAGTGTTATAGAGCTCTCATCCTGTGACATCTTCCTGTTTAAACAAACAGTAACAAAATTATATCTTAATTTTCACTGCTTTTGATTTGGTAAAAAAATGTTGAATACGTAAAACAATCTCAACACAGATTGTACAGGGCCCGGCGTGTCCAGGTGGTTAAAGTACTTGACTCGTATTCTGAGGGTCGCGGGTTCAAATCCTCGTCACACCAAACATGCTCGGCCTTTCAACCCTGGGGGCGTTATAATGTACGGTCTCTCCCACTATTCGTTGGTAAAAGAATAACCCAAGAGTTGACGGTGAGTGGTGATGACTGGCTGCCTTCCCTCTAGTCTTACACAGTTAAATTAGGAAAGGCTAATGCAGATAGCCCTTGTGTAGCTTTACGCGAAATTCAAAACAAACAAACTAAGCCATTGTACAGCTTTGCGCTGAAACACGAAACAGTAAGACTTGAAACATTGGAAATATATGGATCGACCAAAAACCAATATTTCTATTCCTTGTGATTTCATGGTTAATATGATCATTAATAATAACGTTCTCCCTGATTGGCCATATCCTTACGGAACAGCCAATCATCGATAACATTAGGTGTCTACCTGACAGATTCTCATTTAAGTTTTATCTTTCTTCACATAGAACACGTAATTATTAAACACTTGGTCCGATAAATAATTTAGAAACAAAATTTAACATTATTCAAGTACCTAAATTATTTTAGGTTTGTTTAATGGTACTTGGAAGTGACTTAAAAAGCTTAAGTGATTGTCAAATCTTTGATGTCTTTTTTTGTTAATAGTGTTACAATAAAGCAACAGAAATACAGTAACGCAGGTCTGTAAGGCTGTCTCCGAAGTTTAGCTTTAGTTGTTTTTATTTTCGTAATTTTTACAGGAATTCCCTCAAAATAGTCACGTGATTTATTATAAAATTGAACAGTGACGTCAGTACTATCTTTCTCACATGAGTCTCAATGACTGACAAACACATTTCGGGTTGGCTGCACAAGATGTAGCCCACGTAATATTATACATATTATAAACCCATACAGATATAATGCACAAAGTTACACTTAACAAAACACCATCATCATATATTCCCTTTCCTGTCTTCATGAAACTACTCCACTACTTCCAGATCAGTCTTCAAAATGCCATTTCTTCCACCAATCTCAAGCGTTCTTTGGGAGTTACATAAGGTAGAAAGCTAACTAAGAGTTATTTAAAGTAAAAATTACAATATGTTTGTTCCACGGAGATGTTAGTTATACTCTGAGTTGCCTTGTACAGAATGATGGCACTTGTTAAAGGGATGGTTAGTTACTTTAGGCAGAGCAGTCAGTTGAGAAAAAATAGAATAAAATACAAATTAATGTCTTATGTATATGTTGTTTTGCGCAACATCCTATCTTGGAATCAGAAATCAGCCATCTTAGATTTGTTCCTTTTATACGTTTTTCTTTTTTGGCCAGGTGGGTTAAGGGGTGCGACTCGTAATCTGAGGGTCGCGGGTTTGCATCCCCGTCGCGCCAAACATGCTCGCCCTTTCAGCCGTGGGGGCGTTATAATGTGACCGTCAATCCCACTATTCGTTGGTAAAAGAGTAGCCCAATAGTTGGCGGTGGGTGGTGTGGACTAGCTGCCTTCCCTCTAGTCTTACACTGCTAAATTAGGGACGGCTAGTACAGATAGCCCTCGAGTAGCTTTGTGCGAAATTCAAAAAACAAACAAACAAACTAGATTTTTTTTAATTCAACAGGAAATAATTAATGAAAGTTTAAGTTTATGGAATTTTATATCAAAATTATATTTTTTATGAATTGTGACGTATTTAAATAATTAGTTTTTTACATTTGTTTGTTCCACGTTTTCGCTTGTTTTTGGTTTATTACAGAGTTCAACCTCGAGAGGAAGTACTTCGTTCCTCAAGCACAGATGGCTGTCTCGAACCTGTAATCTTTCTGTACAACTAGAGTCTACTGATTTGGAACCGGATCAACACGTGATTTATCGGGAATCTATTTCATGCGTTTCCCAGTTACTGGTTTCGGGGTATGTGTCTGGTCTTATGAAGACAGAAAGAGAATGACATGGCTTGAGGTATCTTCCAAGACCAAATAATATGTTGTGTCTACTTGTGTCATTTCGTACACTGTAAACAGCTGTACGTGTGTAAGTACTCTTACAAGGTACATGTTTCAAACGTAATCCTAGTATATATGCGTGTGTCTTGCCTAATTTGGACAGTGGAGAGAATATCTGAGAAGATTTCTTAATAAACTGTCTAGAATGGACAATTTCTGGCTGCTGGACCTGATGTAATACATTAACAATGCCTCTCACGTATTCACTTGTACGTCGAATCAGTTTCTTTCAGTGAGTAATGTATGAACTGTTTTTATTTCGTGGTTAGAGGATCAATTGGATATATTGATGTTATTTGTAAAACTTGTTTTACAGCTATTTGTGATGATAACGGTTAGAGAACCTTTTGACGCCATCTGATGAGCGTGTAGCTCAACTTCCCATTTTATTTTTTAACTTATGAAAAGGCCCCGGCATGGCCAGGTGGGCTAGGGTGTTCGACTCGTAATCTGAGGGTCGCGGATTCGAATCCCCGTCGCACCAAACATGCTCGACCGTTCAGCCGTGGGGGCGTTATAAAGTTACGGTCAATCCCACTATTCGTTGGTAAAAGAGTAGCCCAAGAGTTGGCGGTGGGTGGTGATGACTAGCTGCCTTCCCTCTTGTCTTACATTGCTAAATTAGGGACGGCTAGCGCAGATAGCCCTCGAGTAGCTTTGTGCGAAATTCAAAACAACAACAAATAAATTTATGAAAATATTTGAAAAATATAAAAACTCAAACTACGTTAGAAGAGACACGAATTGAATATTTGTTCTGCGAGTTTCTCAGTTATTTGTCTCTTACTTTAGTTTTGTAAATATTAACTTTGCATGAGCGATTCATGAAGTCTGTATGTGCGAGAAAGTTAGCGAGTAAGTGAAATTATTGTTTTAATGTTTCGTTTGAACTTAGGCCTATCAGTAATCTTTATCTCAGCAAAGGTGTAAAACTTATAGTTGAAGAAATAAAACGGTTTCGTTACTGTTAAGAGGACTAAACTTTGCATTATTTTGTCAATGTTGCTCTCAGAATGATCCAAAATATACTGTCCGACGGAAGATGGAGTTACAACAATGTGTTTGTTAAAGTCTCTCTTAATGGTCATGTGAGAATATATACATTGTAAAACAAAACTCGTTTTAAGTAAGGCGCCGGTTGCTTCTTTTGTTAAGGTCTGAATTTCAAAGCTGGCCAAAAGTGTTTGAATCCTTCTTATATCAAAAAATATTTTTTTACACTTTAAGCTATGGATAGACAATAAGAGTGGCATTCAATTCCTAAGAGTAACTGGTGGGAATACGATGCTGCTGATTGGTAGCATTCAATTCCTTAGAATGACTAGTGGGTAGTAGGATGCAGCTGATTGGCTGCCTTAAATCTGATATGTAATACAAAAATTATGAAAGATGGAGAACAGGCTCAGTAACGTTCTCATAAATACAAATTATATTGTTTGTTTGTTTCTCTTGGAGCAAAGTCACATTGAGCTATCTGCTGTGTCCATCTTGGGAAATCGAGTCTCGAATTTCAGCGTTATAAGTGCATAAACTTTACATTGCCCTACTAGTGGACTACAATATATACCTGTTATTTATACGAATTGAAACAAATTTATGTATCTCAGGATGGCTGACATGGGTATTAACCTGAAGATGACCTAGGTAGGTTAAAATGTTGTTCTCTGCTTTATTAGTAAAAGTGTTAATACCCATACCAGCTATCCTGAGATACATTTTTACTTCAGTGGGTTTCTCGTCATCACGAATTACATCAGAAAATAAATTTAATTTCACAAAATATGTTACGCTTATTCTTTCCGAGAAATATTTTATCTCGAGTATTTCGTGTAAAACTAATCGTCATAAAAGTATGTAATCAAGTTGTCATTGGTATTTTATCAAGTGATTTGTTCAGATGTAAGAACTTAATCACGAATTTTAAGGGTTTCGATTTTATTTATCCAAATTAGTTTTAAAAACATCGTTGACGCATTGGTTTGTAATTAATTTAGCTGACAAACCGTATTTTTGACCTAAATCTTACCTCGGTTTATGTTTCTTTACGGTTTTTAGATCACTCGAAAGTGCCGTTCACTAATACAGGTAGCATCACTTCGACATCCTTGAAAGTTTTGAGATATTCAAGATGGCGTCCAAAACAGTTGTCAAAAACTGGAAAATAGCTTCTAAGAGTGACACACTAGTAATTTTGACGTCTATACCTAGATTTATGGGGCCTAAAGAACTCAAATTTGATATTAAAAATAAATTTTGGCTTCTAAAATAATGCTTCCGGTACGTTTGCAGGTTTACAATTCTAAAAACTGCGTTATTAATAAAGAGCAGAGTACAAATAATTACGTGTTTGGTTTTGTGACTAAAAACAATAATAGATTGAGTTATTGTACATGTAATTAGGACTAACCTATACCAGGAAAACTTAAATTTTTAATGTTTCGAATGCATCGAATCATTAGCCAAGTAGCTTCGTCGCTAACTATATTTTCGTCCATAATCCCAATAGTATCACACAAACGTCTTAAGAGATTTAGGCTAGTCTTAAGTGTGTATCCTAATCTACAACGAAAAATAATCTTCATATTTTTAAGTATTATTCCAAAGGAATATATAAACAATTATTTTTAGTATTGCAACTAGCAAAATTTAATAAAAGTAGCCATAGGAATAAAAAATGCAATAGGTCGTTAAAAAAAACAAAAACAGTTGAAATCCATACCACTTTCCAAAACATAAAATCTAAATTACAGGCATTGATATCATTGCAACAACTCAGATCTTAGTTAATCAGTTACGCACTGGAAAAGCGCACCCACTACTGCCATCTGCATTATTTCACTGTAAACTCATCTGGCTATTTAATTATATTTATTTAAATTCACTCACCGTCAATTGCTATCATTTTATTTGAAGTTGACAACAACTAATTATAAACATGTGATTTGTTCCCAGAAGAGCTCCCAAGGGTGGAGACAACTGCCCATGGCCAGGGATAATTACGTTTTTTAATACTATTTAGTTTAGATGTAGAACAAAATGACTAGCTACCGTATTATTAGACCTTGTAACATACACATTTTCTGTAAAAATACCTTGAAAAATTCCTATGTGTCTTCCAAGACAAATGTGATGGATGAAACTTAGGGTCTACTCAAAACGGCCTCTCATACAGATCATAATCTCATTACTTACCAATTACAAGTATTTTCAATAGTATAAAACATTCAGTTTAACTAATATTGTCGTAACCCTCGGCAGTTCTTTTACAGAAAGCTATTTCTGATAGTTTGATGTTATTTAAGTAACGATCTTGCTTAACGTACCGTAACCGTATTTCTGTATTTATACAACCAATACTTTTAAAATCATGTCCGCCCCTCCCCAGCTACCGTGAATATAACAAATAATACAAAAGACAGTGGTTTAAAGAGATATAAGGAGAACTTAATTAAGTGATCAATGTTGAGTCCAAACGTTCTGATCAACTCGGGGAAAGATAATTAAGTGGTCAATGTTTGGGGTCAAATGACCTGTTTCTAGTAAGGAGTAGATAATTAAGTGGTCAATGTTTGGGGTCAAATGACCTGTTTCTAGTAAGTAGATAATTAAGTGCGCAATGTTTGGGGTCAAACGACCTGTTTCTAGTAAGGAGTAGATAATTAAGTGGTCAATGTTTGGGGTCAAATGACCTGTTTCTAGTAAGGAGTAGATAATTAAGTGGTCAATGTTTGGGGTCAAATGACCTGTTTCTAGTAAGGAGTAGATAATTAAGTGGTCAATGTTTGGGGTCAAACGACCTGTTTCTAGTAAGGAGTAGATAATTAAGTGGTCAATGTTTGGGGTCAAACGACCTGTTTCTAGTAAGGAGTAGATAATTAAGTGGTCAATGTTTGGGGTCAAACGACCTGTTTCTAGTAAGGAGTAGATAATTAAGTGCGCAATGTTTGGGGTCAAACGACCTGTTTCTAGTAAGGAGTAGATAATTAAGTGGTCAATGTTTGGGGTCAAATGACCTGTTTCTAGTAAGGAGTAGATAATTAAGTGGTCAATGTTTGGGGTCAAATGACCTGTTTCTAGTAAGGAGTAGATAATTAAGTGGTCAATGTTTGGGGTCAAACGACCTGTTTCTAGTAAGGAGTAGATAATTAAGTGGTCAATGTTTGGGGTCAAACGACCTGTTTCTAGTAAGGAGTAGATAATTAAGTGGTCAATGTTTGGGGTCAAACGACCTGTTTCTAGTAAGGAGTAGATAATTAAGTGGTCAATGTTTGGGGTCAAACGACCTGTTTGTAGTAAGGAGTAGATAATTAAGTGGTCAACGTTTAGGGCCAAACGATCTGTATCTAGTAAGGAGTGGATAATGAAGTGGTCAATGTTTGCACCATTTAGTTCTGGTTTTCCCACTATGAGATATTTTAAACATTTTCTCGTACTGTTATAAGAAAAAAAACTGCCTCCGTTACTCTATTCAATAAGAACTGTTTGCGTGAACAGAAGACACTGCAATGCTTGCCACAGCTAACGTAAAGTGATTTGTTAGTACTTTAACTTTCTTTGATTATCTTGAATTATATAATGCGCTGGCGGCTCAGTTCTCTATTTCGTTAATTAAGATATTAAACGTGAAAGTACATGACACATGTTGTTTGGTCTCTTTTGAATTTCGCGCAAATCTACTTGAGGGCTATCTGCGCTAGCCGTCCCTAATTTTGCAGTGTAAGACTAGAGGGAAGGCAGCTAGTCATTTCCACCCACAGCCAACTCTTGGGCTACTCTTTTACCAACGAATAGTGGGATTGACCGTAACATTATAACTCCTCTACGGCTGAAAAGGCGAGCATGTTTGGTGTGACGGGGATTTGAACCTGCGACCCTCAGATTGCAAGTCGAGCACCTTAACCATCTGGCCATGCCGGGCCGTGTTGTTTGGTGACACGTTACAGTTTTTAACAGTGAGAAAGAATGTTTTCTGAAACAGGTTCGACATTTTGATAACTGATATGATAATTCTCTGATACATAAGTTTTAACGACAATGAAGGTTTGTTTTTATACAAACACTAAAACATTATGTCTTGCTGTAAAAAACTTGTGATAAGAAAATATTTATAATTAATACGTAAATTCAAAAAGAAACATTAAATTTAACATTTATTTCAATTTACTGCTCTTAAAATGGGTAATACGTTATTCAAATGGTGAAAGAAATCATGATGAAACTTTGCGAAATTATAAAAAACGTTATTAATCCGAGACGTATAAGAACTGAGGCTATTTCAAGTGTTAAACACTCGTAATAAACAAATTAACGTTAAAACTGTCTGCTCCGAGTTCTGAATTCTATGAAAAAAATGACTTCGTTTACAACCATATGTAATTGTCTTCTTGTTACCTCTAGATTATGACCACACATAACTGCTACTATCTAAACAGCTAATAATGTCTGAAAAATGAACAAGAAATCTTGTAGAGTAAACAAAAATAATTATTAAATAAGACAGAGCATTCTACACTGCAACATGTTTATCACAGCAAGAAATAGATTAGGGCTGGCAATCAAGGAACATGCTTTGTGCAATGGCAGAAAATATTTCACGTTCTAATGAATTCGTCACTCATTTATTATTTAGAAAAACAAAACAAACTTTTAATTTGAAAAATGTTAAAGTTATCAAGTGTGTCCACATTACTTAAATTTCATTATCGTTCTTAGTTTAATTGAGAGAAATCTTCACTACTGTTTAACATACATTTCTTTTCGTACTTTGAAGTTAATAAACAGGCAAAGTTCACCAATATGGGTTATGTTTCTTTTCATAATAAGTAATTAACAAATACGAGTTATGTTTTTTTCATACTTTAAAGTTAACGAACGTGAATTATGTATTGTTTTTCATAGTTCGAAGTTGACAAATATGAACCCTATTTCTTTCCTTATTTAAAAGTTTGTAAGTGTGAGTTATGTTTTTCCTTACTTCGAGATTGAAAAATACTAAACAAAAATGTAAACATTATAATGTCTTCATAAAGTTCTAATTAGTTCTCTATTGGTTTAACCTACAAACAAGTAAGTGATTTACAAGAACGTTGGAATGTGCTATTGGTGACGATTGCCAAACTTATTTAAAAAGAAATCTTCAAACCAAATTCTTTCGCAAATTTCACGAACGTCTACAAAGAATCAGTTCATTATATTTCTCACCACGTCATTGCATATTCAACACCTCCGATCACGTTCCATTTTACGATCGTGTCTTCTACAAATAGTCCTGAAACGTAGTTTCCATTACAAAAAGCACCAACGTAAAGCACACTAGTCCTTCCTGCACTTAGTGCATGACTGGTCCTTAATGAACATTTAAACAGTCTGATCGTACAAAGATTCATGTGCTCTCCATGAATTGACTAGGCATATTGTCTATGTATAGAATAGCAAGAATTTTCGCTTCATTCTCCAGTTCCTTGAGGGATATGTTGTGCAAGTGACGGCTTGTGTTGCTTTTCCAGAGCGAAATCCTTATTGATTATGTTGTATACTGTTGTCTGAGACAAAGAGACGGTTTTTGATACTGACCTCTGTGTTATGGATTCTCACCTGGTATAAATCGCTGTACCTTGTTTGCCAAGACCACAGGTCTCTTTTTTGAATGGTCCTGCTACTCCAAGTTGATCAATGTTCTTTTTTTTTAATGCCATTAAATGAGAGATTATCTCAATTTTATAAATTCTAAGCCTTCGATCAAAACGCATGTTTTTGATGTTAGTGTATGGATATCTTGTGTCAGGTAGGACTGTTACTCGTCCATTCCAAAAGCGATGAATTTTCGTTTGTAACAAACTACCAATAAAACGCCGTTGCTTGCTAATTCAGCTATTTGAAACAATTAAAATATAATATTTTAACCGCGTTTTGTTTAGGATTATTCCCCATCTGGGCACGAGGTAATACAGCGCGAGGCTTAACTTGCCCGTATATAGAGTTCTGTCAGAATATGGCATACGACAATCGGTATTAAAAAAAACATGAATGAGCAAAATAAATGTGGAATATAATATAAAGTCCCGGATGAAACACCATAAACCATTTAGGGTAAATATATTGTGTTTTTTTATTAAACAAACTGCCGTTCCAATTTGGTAAACAGTATATAAACCTTGCTTACATGGTGCTTATATGGTTATTCGACCAGCGAACTTACAAAACCTTAGAAAAAAATAGAAAGTCCAAACACTAAAGAAAACTAAACTAAGCTCTTAATGAATTTTATTTATATATGTAAGCAGGTGCGTATAAGTTCTGTTAGTATATTAATCTATATACACATATGTATCATTTATATTACTATATGCATAAACTCTATTGACATACGTGAGTACATATTTTCTAACTTAGTAGGTAATCTGAATATGAATTTCATTAATATTTATCAATATTCTTGACTCTAATAACACAGGACTGTAAACTTAAACTTCATAATTGTTTTCGTTTTTCATAAAAGTTTTTTTTTCATAATTCATATACGGAGATTTCGAAAATAATACTTTTTTCTTTCTATCACGTAAGATTTTTTTTACATATTGGGAAGAAAACTCTTATTTAGATAAAATTATTATTTAGTTTACCACAATGGATATTTTTATTATTATTATGTGTTGTTGTGTTTGGGTTAGAGGACGGTCGGTAAGACTCTCACGTCGCGATTGGTCTAGAGAAATCCATAGCCAGTAGTTGTGAACATTATAAGCATAACAAAATTGACCCGTATGATGTTTTGTGAAAAATCTGTTCGTAATGGAGAAAAATGAATATCATTTTCATATTCAACGTACAGGAATTACTGTAAAACATGTAACGATTTCAAGGCAATAAAACCACCGAAAGCCTGGATAATTATACAACATTTGTCTATCTTCTAGACTCTAATAATTACACAATATAAAACTGGTCGTTCTGAATGTATTGACCGTTCCTGACCTTTGTACTTGGTCAACAAAATTGTACGTATTGGCTAATCGTAATTAATCAAAATTATTAGTTGTATCTGATATTTGTGTTTGATTAACAGAAATAATTATTTCTATTATTTGTAATTAGCCGACAAGATTAGTTTTATCTGGTATTTGATCAACAGATATAGTTGTATCTGCTTCTGATCGGCAGGGTTGTTATTTGCGTTTGTCCGGTAGTTAGTCGTACCTGATATTTATGCCTATCCGGTAGGGTTAGTTTTACCTGGTACTCGTGTTTAATTCTATGATCTCAAAGCTTGATATGGTACATTCAGAAGCCTGGGTGGTTTATTTTGAGAAGGGCCAGCAAACTTATTCAAAGGAGGTCGTAAAATGTTTCTTTTATGTGGATGCAAATTGTTTAGGTTGGGAAGTCTTTCAAAATGACCTCCTGGCCTTCGTAGTAAATGAGGATCTATGACTCCTCCAATAGGGAACGAAGGACCAGTATGAGTTGTAAGAGGCACTGGCACGATGACAAAAGTGGGAGGTTCGAGTCCCGGATTCGGTTTCACAAAATTCTTTGGAAGGAACTCATTTCCTTTCGATGCAGGATGTCTGGATCTGTGAGAAGATAACCCTTCTATAACAACAGGTATTTCGACTAGCCTGAAGCTGTTTGTATGTGATGATGGGTTTTCTAATACGTTGTTTACTTGAGAGTCAAATTTACTTCCAGGGTGGTATGTGGCTCCATCTGGCGGAGGATGATTATGCAAATATACTTTCATTTTATTTGATGACACCGGTGGACTCTTTTCCTTGACGTATACAAACATGTTGTCTTTATCAAAGTCATCAGGAGTAATGGCCCAGTATGGAAATTTGTCACTTACATGGAAATTTTTCTGAAAAGTTGGAAAAGGAAGATTGACACCGTTAGTTCCATGTTGGAACACCGGACGATCTTCTGCGTATGATGAGTCTTCATCATATTGGCCATCTTTCTCTCGTCCTTCTTTTAGGTATTTTTCTTCGTGGAAATGGGTTTCCTCGATATGTTCGATTATTCGGTGACGAGTTTTAGTGTAACCTCGCCTTATATGTTTTCTATCTTTACTTCCCTTGGGTTCCTGTTTTCCCTCGTGATATGTATTTCGTCCCGCGTCGTGATAAGGTATAAGCGATTCTTTGTCCTTTGGTGGAACTGATTCGTATGCTATGTTCGACGTTTCAGCTTTGGATTGCGGTTCCACTTGAAAACTTTTTAAGGTCGTTCCGTTAGATGGCGATGCAAACACAGTTCCTCCGTGGTCTACCACCGTGATGACCGTGAAAACCACCACAATCGTCAGTTTTATCTGAAATGACACGACCAGTTTGTTACAGAACGTTTAGTGAACTAGTTTAGTAAATGACTTCATTAAACTATGTTTTGACCCGCTGGAAACATCTGTTTAATGAATACGAACACGCTAATGAAATATGTTGATACAAAGGAATAGAATACTGGAGAACGTAATCGAACATAAAATTAATAGTTTGTAACGCCATTTCAACTTAGCAATGAATTATAGAATCTAGGAGGCCAAAGCTGTCAAACCACTTCACATTTTACGCTGAAAATATTACACTAAAGCAATTACTAATGTTTATATGTTAAAGGAGATATTTCGTAAATAAATTATGATCAGACAGAAGTTTATAAATAATAGAAGAAACAAAACGCGAAATATATCGAAACATAGAGCTATGTACAGGGTATTGCATAAATAATAGAACCACCTGCTTGACGATGCTGTCTGGTGTTATATTTTTCCCATTATAAGTTCTCCAACCCGTCCATATCTCTATGCTATATATTATATTTCTCTTCTCCATGAATTAATTAAAATAACAATCATTTTTTCTACCACAGCTTGGACTGTAAATAATAAGTTAATGTATCAATTGTTCTTTCTACCATGACTTGAACTTGGCCAAGCGTGTTAAGGCGTGCGACTCGTAATCTGAGGGTCGAGGGTTCGCATCCAGGTCGCGCCAAACATGCTCGCCCTCTCAGCCGTGGGGGCGTTACAATGTTAGGGTCAATCCCACTATTCGTTGGTAAAAGAGTAACCCAATAGTTGGTGGTGGGTGGTGATGACTAGCTGCCTTCCCTCTAGTTTTACACTGCTAAATTAGGGACGGCGAGCACAAATAGCCCTCGAGTACCTTTGTGCGAAATTCCAAAACAAACAAACAAATCTTTCTACCACAGCTTGAACTATAATAAATGAGTTAATGTATCAATTGTCCTTTCTACCATAGCTTGGACTGTAAATAATGAGTTAATATATCAATTGTCCTTTCTACCATAGCTTGGACTGTAAATAATGAGTTAATATATCAATTGCCCTTTCTACCATAGCTTGGACTGTAAATAATGAGTTAATGTATCAATTGTTCTTTCTACCACAACATGGACTGTAAATAATGAGTTAATGTATCAATTGTCCTTTCTACCATGACTTGGACTGTAAATAATGAGTTAATGTATCAATTGTCCTTTCTACCATGACTTGGACTGTAAATAATGAGTTAATGTATCAATTGTCCTTTCTACCATGACTTGGACTGTAAATAATGAGTTAATGTATCAATTGTCCTTTCTATCCCAACTTGAACTGTAAATAATGAGTTAATGTATCAATTGTCCTTTCTACCACAACTTGGACTGTAAATAATGAGTTAATGTATCAATTGTCCTTTCTACCATAACTTGGACTGTAAATAATGAGTTAATGTATCAATTGTCCTTTCTACCATAACTTGAACTGTAAATAATGAGTTAATGTATCAATTGTCCTTTCTACCATAACTTGAACTGTAAATAATGAGTTAATGTATCAATTGTCCTTTCTACCATAACTTGAACTGTAAATAATGAGTTAATGTATCAATTGTCCTTTCTACCACAACTTGGACTGTAAATAATGAGTTAATGTATCAATTGTCCTTTCTACCATAACTTGGACTGTAAATAATGAGTTAATGTATCAATTGTCCTTTCTACCATAACTGTAAATAATGAGTTAATGACTGTAAATAATGAGTTAATGTATCAATTGTCCTTTCTACCATAACTTGGACTGTAAATAATGAGTTAATGTATCAATTGTCCTTTCTACCATAACTTGGACTGTAAATAATGAGTTAATGTATCAATTGTCCTTTCTACCATAACTTGAACTGTAAATAATGAGTTAATGTATCAATTGTCCTTTCTACCATAACTTGAACTGTAAATAATGAGTTAATGTATCAATTGTCCTTTCTACCATAACTTGAACTGTAAATAATGAGTTAATGTATCAATTGTCCTTTCTACCATAACTTGAACTGTAAATAATGAGTTAATGTATCAATTGTCCTTTCTACCATAACTTGAACTGTAAATAATGAGTTAATGTATCAATTGTCCTTTCTACCATAACTTGAACTGTAAATAATGAGTTAATGTATCAATTGTCCTTTCTACCATAACTTGAACTGTAAATAATGAGTTAATGTATCAATTGTCCTTTCTACCATAACTTGAACTGTAAATAATGAGTTAATGTATCAATTGTCCTTTCTACCATAACTTGAACTGTAAATAATGAGTTAATGTATCAATTGTCCTTTCTACCATAACTTGAACTGTAAATAATGAGTTAATGTATCAATTGTCCTTTCTACCATAACTTGAACTGTAAATAATGAGTTAATGTATCAATTGTCCTTTCTACCATAACTTGAACTGTAAATAATGAGTTAATGTATCAATTGTCCTTTCTACCATAACTTGAACTGTAAATAATGAGTTAATGTATCAATTGTCCTTTCTACCATAACTTGAACTGTAAATAATGAGTTAATGTATCAATTGTCCTTTCTACCATAACTTGAACTGTAAATAATGAGTTAATGTATCAATTGTCCTTTCTACCATAACTTGAACTGTAAATAATGAGTTAATGTATCAATTGTCCTTTCTACCATAACTTGAACTGTAAATAATGAGTTAATGTATCAATTGTCCTTTCTACCATAACTTGAACTGTAAATAATGAGTTAATGTATCAATTGTCCTTTCTACCATAACTTGAACTGTAAATAATGAGTTAATGTATCAATTGTCCTTTCTACCATAACTTGAACTGTAAATAATGAGTTAATGTATCAATTGTCCTTTCTACCATAACTTGAACTGTAAATAATGAGTTAATGTATCAATTGTCCTTTCTACCATAACTTGAACTGTAAATAATGAGTTAATGTATCAATTGTCCTTTCTACCATAACTTGAACTGTAAATAATGAGTTAATGTATCAATTGTCCTTTCTACCATAACTTGAACTGTAAATAATGAGTTAATGTATCAATTGTCCTTTCTACCATAACTTGAACTGTAAATAATGAGTTAATGTATCAATTGTCCTTTCTACCATAACTTGAACTGTAAATAATGAGTTAATGTATCAATTGTCCTTTCTACCATAACTTGAACTGTAAATAATGAGTTAATGTATCAATTGTCCTTTCTACCATAACTTGAACTGTAAATAATGAGTTAATGTATCAATTGTCCTTTCTACCATAACTTGAACTGTAAATAATGAGTTAATGTATCAATTGTCCTTTCTACCATAACTTGAACTGTAAATAATGAGTTAATGTATCAATTGTCCTTTCTACCATAACTTGAACTGTAAATAATGAGTTAATGTATCAATTGTCCTTTCTACCATAACTTGAACTGTAAATAATGAGTTAATGTATCAATTGTCCTTTCTACCATAACTTGAACTGTAAATAATGAGTTAATGTATCAATTGTCCTTTCTACCATAACTTGAACTGTAAATAATGAGTTAATGTATCAATTGTCCTTTCTACCATAACTTGAACTGTAAATAATGAGTTAATGTATCAATTGTCCTTTCTACCATAACTTGAACTGTAAATAATGAGTTAATGTATCAATTGTCCTTTCTACCATAACTTGAACTGTAAATAATGAGTTAATGTATCAATTGTCCTTTCTACCATAACTTGAACTGTAAATAATGAGTTAATGTATCAATTGTCCTTTCTACCATAACTTGAACTGTAAATAATGAGTTAATGTATCAATTGTCCTTTCTACCATAACTTGAACTGTAAATAATGAGTTAATGTATCAATTGTCCTTTCTACCATAACTTGAACTGTAAATAATGAGTTAATGTATCAATTGTCCTTTCTACCATAACTTGAACTGTAAATAATGAGTTAATGTATCAATTGTCCTTTCTACCATAACTTGAACTGTAAATAATGAGTTAATGTATCAATTGTCCTTTCTACCATAACTTGAACTGTAAATAATGAGTTAATGTATCAATTGTCCTTTCTACCATAACTTGAACTGTAAATAATGAGTTAATGTATCAATTGTCCTTTCTACCATAACTTGAACTGTAAATAATGAGTTAATGTATCAATTGTCCTTTCTACCATAACTTGAACTGTAAATAATGAGTTAATGTATCAATTGTCCTTTCTACCATAACTTGAACTGTAAATAATGAGTTAATGTATCAATTGTCCTTTCTACCATAACTTGAACTGTAAATAATGAGTTAATGTATCAATTGTCCTTTCTACCATAACTTGAACTGTAAATAATGAGTTAATGTATCAATTGTCCTTTCTACCATAACTTGAACTGTAAATAATGAGTTAATGTATCAATTGTCCTTTCTACCATAACTTGAACTGTAAATAATGAGTTAATGTATCAATTGTCCTTTCTACCATAACTTGAACTGTAAATAATGAGTTAATGTATCAATTGTCCTTTCTACCATAACTTGAACTGTAAATAATGAGTTAATGTATCAATTGTCCTTTCTACCATAACTTGAACTGTAAATAATGAGTTAATGTATCAATTGTCCTTTCTACCATAACTTGAACTGTAAATAATGAGTTAATGTATCAATTGTCCTTTCTACCATAACTTGAACTGTAAATAATGAGTTAATGTATCAATTGTCCTTTCTACCATAACTTGAACTGTAAATAATGAGTTAATGTATCAATTGTCCTTTCTACCATAACTTGAACTGTAAATAATGAGTTAATGTATCAATTGTCCTTTCTACCATAACTTGAACTGTAAATAATGAGTTAATGTATCAATTGTCCTTTCTACCATAACTTGAACTGTAAATAATGAGTTAATGTATCAATTGTCCTTTCTACCATAACTTGAACTGTAAATAATGAGTTAATGTATCAATTGTCCTTTCTACCATAACTTGAACTGTAAATAATGAGTTAATGTATCAATTGTCCTTTCTACCATAACTTGAACTGTAAATAATGAGTTAATGTATCAATTGTCCTTTCTACCATAACTTGAACTGTAAATAATGAGTTAATGTATCAATTGTCCTTTCTACCATAACTTGAACTGTAAATAATGAGTTAATGTATCAATTGTCCTTTCTACCATAACTTGAACTGTAAATAATGAGTTAATGTATCAATTGTCCTTTCTACCATAACTTGAACTGTAAATAATGAGTTAATGTATCAATTGTCCTTTCTACCATAACTTGAACTGTAAATAATGAGTTAATGTATCAATTGTCCTTTCTACCATAACTTGAACTGTAAATAATGAGTTAATGTATCAATTGTCCTTTCTACCATAACTTGAACTGTAAATAATGAGTTAATGTATCAATTGTCCTTTCTACCATAACTTGAACTGTAAATAATGAGTTAATGTATCAATTGTCCTTTCTACCATAACTTGAACTGTAAATAATGAGTTAATGTATCAATTGTCCTTTCTACCATAACTTGAACTGTAAATAATGAGTTAATGTATCAATTGTCCTTTCTACCATAACTTGAACTGTAAATAATGAGTTAATGTATCAATTGTCCTTTCTACCATAACTTGAACTGTAAATAATGAGTTAATGTATCAATTGTCCTTTCTACCATAACTTGAACTGTAAATAATGAGTTAATGTATCAATTGTCCTTTCTACCATAACTTGAACTGTAAATAATGAGTTAATGTATCAATTGTCCTTTCTACCATAACTTGAACTGTAAATAATGAGTTAATGTATCAATTGTCCTTTCTACCATAACTTGAACTGTAAATAATGAGTTAATGTATCAATTGTCCTTTCTACCATAACTTGAACTGTAAATAATGAGTTAATGTATCAATTGTCCTTTCTACCATAACTTGAACTGTAAATAATGAGTTAATGTATCAATTGTCCTTTCTACCATAACTTGAACTGTAAATAATGAGTTAATGTATCAATTGTCCTTTCTACCATAACTTGAACTGTAAATAATGAGTTAATGTATCAATTGTCCTTTCTACCATAACTTGAACTGTAAATAATGAGTTAATGTATCAATTGTCCTTTCTACCATAACTTGAACTGTAAATAATGAGTTAATGTATCAATTGTCCTTTCTACCATAACTTGAACTGTAAATAATGAGTTAATGTATCAATTGTCCTTTCTACCATAACTTGAACTGTAAATAATGAGTTAATGTATCAATTGTCCTTTCTACCATAACTTGAACTGTAAATAATGAGTTAATGTATCAATTGTCCTTTCTACCATAACTTGAACTGTAAATAATGAGTTAATGTATCAATTGTCCTTTCTACCATAACTTGAACTGTAAATAATGAGTTAATGTATCAATTGTCCTTTCTACCATAACTTGAACTGTAAATAATGAGTTAATGTATCAATTGTCCTTTCTACCATAACTTGAACTGTAAATAATGAGTTAATGTATCAATTGTCCTTTCTACCATAACTTGAACTGTAAATAATGAGTTAATGTATCAATTGTCCTTTCTACCATAACTTGGACTGTAAATAATGAGTTAATGTATCAATTGTCCTTTCTACCATAACTTGAACTGTAAATAATGAGTTAATGTATCAATTGTCCTTTCTACCATAACTTGAACTGTAAATAATGAGTTAATGTATCAATTGTCCTTTCTACCATAACTTGGACTGTAAATAATGAGTTAATGTATCAATTGTCCTTTCTACCATAACTTGAACTGTAAATAATGAGTTAATGTATCAATTGTCCTTTCTACCATAACTTGAACTGTAAATAATGAGTTAATGTATCAATTGTCCTTTCTACCATAACTTGAACTGTAAATAATGAGTTAATGTATCAATTGTCCTTTCTACCATAACTTGAACTGTAAATAATGAGTTAATGTATCAATTGTCCTTTCTACCATAACTTGAACTGTAAATAATGAGTTAATGTATCAATTGTCCTTTCTACCATAACTTGGACTGTAAATAATGAGTTAATGTATCAATTGTCCTTTCTACCATAACTTGGACTGTAAATAATGAGTTAATGTATCAATTGTCCTTTCTACCATAACTTGAACTGTAAATAATGAGTTAATGTATCAATTGTCCTTTCTACCATAACTTGAACTGTAAATAATGAGTTAATGTATCAATTGTCCTTTCTACCATAACTTGAACTGTAAATAATGAGTTAATGTATCAATTGTCCTTTCTACCATAACTTGAACTGTAAATAATGAGTTAATGTATCAATTGTCCTTTCTACCATAACTTGGACTGTAAATAATGAGTTAATGTATCAATTGTCCTTTCTACCATAACTTGAACTGTAAATAATGAGTTAATGTATCAATTGTCCTTTCTACCATAACTTGAACTGTAAATAATGAGTTAATGTATCAATTGTCCTTTCTACCATAACTTGAACTGTAAATAATGAGTTAATGTATCAATTGTCCTTTCTACCATAACTTGAACTGTAAATAATGAGTTAATGTATCAATTGTCCTTTCTACCATAACTTGAACTGTAAATAATGAGTTAATGTATCAATTGTCCTTTCTACCATAACTTGAACTGTAAATAATGAGTTAATGTATCAATTGTCCTTTCTACCATAACTTGAACTGTAAATAATGAGTTAATGTATCAATTGTCCTTTCTACCATAACTTGAACTGTAAATAATGAGTTAATGTATCAATTGTCCTTTCTACCATAACTTGAACTGTAAATAATGAGTTAATGTATCAATTGTCCTTTCTACCATAACTTGAACTGTAAATAATGAGTTAATGTATCAATTGTCCTTTCTACCATAACTTGAACTGTAAATAATGAGTTAATGTATCAATTGTCCTTTCTACCATAACTTGAACTGTAAATAATGAGTTAATGTATCAATTGTCCTTTCTACCATAACTTGAACTGTAAATAATGAGTTAATGTATCAATTGTCCTTTCTACCATAACTTGAACTGTAAATAATGAGTTAATGTATCAATTGTCCTTTCTACCATAACTTGAACTGTAAATAATGAGTTAATGTATCAATTGTCCTTTCTACCATAACTTGGACTGTAAATAATGAGTTAATGTATCAATTGTCCTTTCTACCATAACTTGAACTGTAAATAATGAGTTAATGTATCAATTGTCCTTTCTACCATAACTTGAACTGTAAATAATGAGTTAATGTATCAATTGTCCTTTCTACCATAACTTGAACTGTAAATAATGAGTTAATGTATCAATTGTCCTTTCTACCATAACTTGAACTGTAAATAATGAGTTAATGTATCAATTGTCCTTTCTACCATAACTTGAACTGTAAATAATGAGTTAATGTATCAATTGTCCTTTCTACCATAACTTGAACTGTAAATAATGAGTTAATGTATCAATTGTCCTTTCTACCATAACTTGAACTGTAAATAATGAGTTAATGTATCAATTGTCCTTTCTACCATAACTTGAACTGTAAATAATGAGTTAATGTATCAATTGTCCTTTCTACCATAACTTGAACTGTAAATAATGAGTTAATGTATCAATTGTCCTTTCTACCATAACTTGAACTGTAAATAATGAGTTAATGTATCAATTGTCCTTTCTACCATAACTTGAACTGTAAATAATGAGTTAATGTATCAATTGTCCTTTCTACCATAACTTGAACTGTAAATAATGAGTTAATGTATCAATTGTCCTTTCTACCATAACTTGAACTGTAAATAATGAGTTAATGTATCAATTGTCCTTTCTACCATAACTTGAACTGTAAATAATGAGTTAATGTATCAATTGTCCTTTCTACCATAACTTGAACTGTAAATAATGAGTTAATGTATCAATTGTCCTTTCTACCATAACTTGAACTGTAAATAATGAGTTAATGTATCAATTGTCCTTTCTACCATAACTTGAACTGTAAATAATGAGTTAATGTATCAATTGTCCTTTCTACCATAACTTGAACTGTAAATAATGAGTTAATGTATCAATTGTCCTTTCTACCATAACTTGAACTGTAAATAATGAGTTAATGTATCAATTGTCCTTTCTACCATAACTTGAACTGTAAATAATGAGTTAATGTATCAATTGTCCTTTCTACCATAACTTGAACTGTAAATAATGAGTTAATGTATCAATTGTCCTTTCTACCATAACTTGAACTGTAAATAATGAGTTAATGTATCAATTGTCCTTTCTACCATAACTTGAACTGTAAATAATGAGTTAATGTATCAATTGTCCTTTCTACCATAACTTGAACTGTAAATAATGAGTTAATGTATCAATTGTCCTTTCTACCATAACTTGAACTGTAAATAATGAGTTAATGTATCAATTGTCCTTTCTACCATAACTTGAACTGTAAATAATGAGTTAATGTATCAATTGTCCTTTCTACCATAACTTGAACTGTAAATAATGAGTTAATGTATCAATTGTCCTTTCTACCATAACTTGAACTGTAAATAATGAGTTAATGTATCAATTGTCCTTTCTACCATAACTTGAACTGTAAATAATGAGTTAATGTATCAATTGTCCTTTCTACCATAACTTGAACTGTAAATAATGAGTTAATGTATCAATTGTCCTTTCTACCATAACTTGAACTGTAAATAATGAGTTAATGTATCAATTGTCCTTTCTACCATAACTTGAACTGTAAATAATGAGTTAATGTATCAATTGTCCTTTCTACCATAACTTGAACTGTAAATAATGAGTTAATGTATCAATTGTCCTTTCTACCATAACTTGAACTGTAAATAATGAGTTAATGTATCAATTGTCCTTTCTACCATAACTTGAACTGTAAATAATGAGTTAATGTATCAATTGTCCTTTCTACCATAACTTGAACTGTAAATAATGAGTTAATGTATCAATTGTCCTTTCTACCATAACTTGAACTGTAAATAATGAGTTAATGTATCAATTGTCCTTTCTACCATAACTTGAACTGTAAATAATGAGTTAATGTATCAATTGTCCTTTCTACCATAACTTGAACTGTAAATAATGAGTTAATGTATCAATTGTCCTTTCTACCATAACTTGAACTGTAAATAATGAGTTAATGTATCAATTGTCCTTTCTACCATAACTTGAACTGTAAATAATGAGTTAATGTATCAATTGTCCTTTCTACCATAACTTGAACTGTAAATAATGAGTTAATGTATCAATTGTCCTTTCTACCATAACTTGAACTGTAAATAATGAGTTAATGTATCAATTGTCCTTTCTACCATAACTTGAACTGTAAATAATGAGTTAATGTATCAATTGTCCTTTCTACCATAACTTGAACTGTAAATAATGAGTTAATGTATCAATTGTCCTTTCTACCATAACTTGAACTGTAAATAATGAGTTAATGTATCAATTGTCCTTTCTACCATAACTTGAACTGTAAATAATGAGTTAATGTATCAATTGTCCTTTCTACCATAACTTGAACTGTAAATAATGAGTTAATGTATCAATTGTCCTTTCTACCATAACTTGAACTGTAAATAATGAGTTAATGTATCAATTGTCCTTTCTACCATAACTTGAACTGTAAATAATGAGTTAATGTATCAATTGTCCTTTCTACCATAACTTGAACTGTAAATAATGAGTTAATGTATCAATTGTCCTTTCTACCATAACTTGAACTGTAAATAATGAGTTAATGTATCAATTGTCCTTTCTACCATAACTTGAACTGTAAATAATGAGTTAATGTATCAATTGTCCTTTCTACCATAACTTGAACTGTAAATAATGAGTTAATGTATCAATTGTCCTTTCTACCATAACTTGAACTGTAAATAATGAGTTAATGTATCAATTGTCCTTTCTACCATAACTTGAACTGTAAATAATGAGTTAATGTATCAATTGTCCTTTCTACCATAACTTGAACTGTAAATAATGAGTTAATGTATCAATTGTCCTTTCTACCATAACTTGAACTGTAAATAATGAGTTAATGTATCAATTGTCCTTTCTACCATAACTTGAACTGTAAATAATGAGTTAATGTATCAATTGTCCTTTCTACCATAACTTGGACTGTAAATAATGAGTTAATGTATCAATTGTCCTTTCTACCATAACTTGGACTGTAAATAATGAGTTAATGTATCAATTGTCCTTTCTACCATAACTTGAACTGTAAATAATGAGTTAATGTATCAATTGTCCTTTCTACCATAACTTGGACTGTAAATAATGAGTTAATGTATCAATTGTCCTTTCTACCATAACTTGGACTGTAAATAATGAGTTAATGTATCAATTGTCCTTTCTACCATAACTTGAACTGTAAATAATGAGTTAATGTATCAATTGTCCTTTCTACCATAACTTGAACTGTAAATAATGAGTTAATGTATCAATTGTCCTTTCTACCATAACTTGAACTGTAAATAATGAGTTAATGTATCAATTGTCCTTTCTACCATAACTTGAACTGTAAATAATGAGTTAATGTATCAATTGTCCTTTCTACCATAACTTGAACTGTAAATAATGAGTTAATGTATCAATTGTCCTTTCTACCATAACTTGAACTGTAAATAATGAGTTAATGTATCAATTGTCCTTTCTACCATAACTTGAACTGTAAATAATGAGTTAATGTATCAATTGTCCTTTCTACCATAACTTGAACTGTAAATAATGAGTTAATGTATCAATTGTCCTTTCTACCATAACTTGAACTGTAAATAATGAGTTAATGTATCAATTGTCCTTTCTACCATAACTTGAACTGTAAATAATGAGTTAATGTATCAATTGTCCTTTCTACCATAACTTGAACTGTAAATAATGAGTTAATGTATCAATTGTCCTTTCTACCATAACTTGAACTGTAAATAATGAGTTAATGTATCAATTGTCCTTTCTACCATAACTTGAACTGTAAATAATGAGTTAATGTATCAATTGTCCTTTCTACCATAACTTGAACTGTAAATAATGAGTTAATGTATCAATTGTCCTTTCTACCATAACTTGAACTGTAAATAATGAGTTAATGTATCAATTGTCCTTTCTACCATAACTTGAACTGTAAATAATGAGTTAATGTATCAATTGTCCTTTCTACCATAACTTGAACTGTAAATAATGAGTTAATGTATCAATTGTCCTTTCTACCATAACTTGAACTGTAAATAATGAGTTAATGTATCAATTGTCCTTTCTACCATAACTTGAACTGTAAATAATGAGTTAATGTATCAATTGTCCTTTCTACCATAACTTGAACTGTAAATAATGAGTTAATGTATCAATTGTCCTTTCTACCATAACTTGAACTGTAAATAATGAGTTAATGTATCAATTGTCCTTTCTACCATAACTTGGACTGTAAATAATGAGTTAATGTATCAATTGTCCTTTCTACCATAACTTGAACTGTAAATAATGAGTTAATGTATCAATTGTCCTTTCTACCATAACTTGAACTGTAAATAATGAGTTAATGTATCAATTGTCCTTTCTACCATAACTTGAACTGTAAATAATGAGTTAATGTATCAATTGTCCTTTCTACCATAACTTGAACTGTAAATAATGAGTTAATGTATCAATTGTCCTTTCTACCATAACTTGAACTGTAAATAATGAGTTAATGTATCAATTGTCCTTTCTACCATAACTTGAACTGTAAATAATGAGTTAATGTATCAATTGTCCTTTCTACCATAACTTGAACTGTAAATAATGAGTTAATGTATCAATTGTCCTTTCTACCATAACTTGAACTGTAAATAATGAGTTAATGTATCAATTGTCCTTTCTACCATAACTTGAACTGTAAATAATGAGTTAATGTATCAATTGTCCTTTCTACCATAACTTGAACTGTAAATAATGAGTTAATGTATCAATTGTCCTTTCTACCATAACTTGAACTGTAAATAATGAGTTAATGTATCAATTGTCCTTTCTACCATAACTTGAACTGTAAATAATGAGTTAATGTATCAATTGTCCTTTCTACCATAACTTGAACTGTAAATAATGAGTTAATGTATCAATTGTCCTTTCTACCATAACTTGAACTGTAAATAATGAGTTAATGTATCAATTGTCCTTTCTACCATAACTTGAACTGTAAATAATGAGTTAATGTATCAATTGTCCTTTCTACCATAACTTGAACTGTAAATAATGAGTTAATGTATCAATTGTCCTTTCTACCATAACTTGAACTGTAAATAATGAGTTAATGTATCAATTGTCCTTTCTACCATAACTTGAACTGTAAATAATGAGTTAATGTATCAATTGTCCTTTCTACCATAACTTGAACTGTAAATAATGAGTTAATGTATCAATTGTCCTTTCTACCATAACTTGAACTGTAAATAATGAGTTAATGTATCAATTGTCCTTTCTACCATAACTTGAACTGTAAATAATGAGTTAATGTATCAATTGTCCTTTCTACCATAACTTGAACTGTAAATAATGAGTTAATGTATCAATTGTCCTTTCTACCATAACTTGAACTGTAAATAATGAGTTAATGTATCAATTGTCCTTTCTACCATAACTTGAACTGTAAATAATGAGTTAATGTATCAATTGTCCTTTCTACCATAACTTGAACTGTAAATAATGAGTTAATGTATCAATTGTCCTTTCTACCATAACTTGAACTGTAAATAATGAGTTAATGTATCAATTGTCCTTTCTACCATAACTTGAACTGTAAATAATGAGTTAATGTATCAATTGTCCTTTCTACCATAACTTGGACTGTAAATAATGAGTTAATGTATCAATTGTCCTTTCTACCATAACTTGGACTGTAAATAATGAGTTAATGTATCAATTGTCCTTTCTACCATAACTTGAACTGTAAATAATGAGTTAATGTATCAATTGTCCTTTCTACCATAACTTGAACTGTAAATAATGAGTTAATGTATCAATTGTCCTTTCTACCATAACTTGAACTGTAAATAATGAGTTAATGTATCAATTGTCCTTTCTACCATAACTTGAACTGTAAATAATGAGTTAATGTATCAATTGTCCTTTCTACCATAACTTGAACTGTAAATAATGAGTTAATGTATCAATTGTCCTTTCTACCATAACTTGAACTGTAAATAATGAGTTAATGTATCAATTGTCCTTTCTACCATAACTTGAACTGTAAATAATGAGTTAATGTATCAATTGTCCTTTCTACCATAACTTGAACTGTAAATAATGAGTTAATGTATCAATTGTCCTTTCTACCATAACTTGAACTGTAAATAATGAGTTAATGTATCAATTGTCCTTTCTACCATAACTTGAACTGTAAATAATGAGTTAATGTATCAATTGTCCTTTCTACCATAACTTGAACTGTAAATAATGAGTTAATGTATCAATTGTCCTTTCTACCATAACTTGAACTGTAAATAATGAGTTAATGTATCAATTGTCCTTTCTACCATAACTTGAACTGTAAATAATGAGTTAATGTATCAATTGTCCTTTCTACCATAACTTGGACTGTAAATAATGAGTTAATGTATCAATTGTCCTTTCTACCATAACTTGAACTGTAAATAATGAGTTAATGTATCAATTGTCCTTTCTACCATAACTTGAACTGTAAATAATGAGTTAATGTATCAATTGTCCTTTCTACCATAACTTGAACTGTAAATAATGAGTTAATGTATCAATTGTCCTTTCTACCATAACTTGAACTGTAAATAATGAGTTAATGTATCAATTGTCCTTTCTACCATAACTTGAACTGTAAATAATGAGTTAATGTATCAATTGTCCTTTCTACCATAACTTGAACTGTAAATAATGAGTTAATGTATCAATTGTCCTTTCTACCATAACTTGAACTGTAAATAATGAGTTAATGTATCAATTGTCCTTTCTACCATAACTTGAACTGTAAATAATGAGTTAATGTATCAATTGTCCTTTCTACCATAACTTGAACTGTAAATAATGAGTTAATGTATCAATTGTCCTTTCTACCATAACTTGAACTGTAAATAATGAGTTAATGTATCAATTGTCCTTTCTACCATAACTTGAACTGTAAATAATGAGTTAATGTATCAATTGTCCTTTCTACCATAACTTGAACTGTAAATAATGAGTTAATGTATCAATTGTCCTTTCTACCATAACTTGAACTGTAAATAATGAGTTAATGTATCAATTGTCCTTTCTACCATAACTTGAACTGTAAATAATGAGTTAATGTATCAATTGTCCTTTCTACCATAACTTGAACTGTAAATAATGAGTTAATGTATCAATTGTCCTTTCTACCATAACTTGAACTGTAAATAATGAGTTAATGTATCAATTGTCCTTTCTACCATAACTTGAACTGTAAATAATGAGTTAATGTATCAATTGTCCTTTCTACCATAACTTGAACTGTAAATAATGAGTTAATGTATCAATTGTCCTTTCTACCATAACTTGAACTGTAAATAATGAGTTAATGTATCAATTGTCCTTTCTACCATAACTTGAACTGTAAATAATGAGTTAATGTATCAATTGTCCTTTCTACCATAACTTGAACTGTAAATAATGAGTTAATGTATCAATTGTCCTTTCTACCATAACTTGAACTGTAAATAATGAGTTAATGTATCAATTGTCCTTTCTACCATAACTTGAACTGTAAATAATGAGTTAATGTATCAATTGTCCTTTCTACCATAACTTGAACTGTAAATAATGAGTTAATGTATCAATTGTCCTTTCTACCATAACTTGAACTGTAAATAATGAGTTAATGTATCAATTGTCCTTTCTACCATAACTTGAACTGTAAATAATGAGTTAATGTATCAATTGTCCTTTCTACCATAACTTGAACTGTAAATAATGAGTTAATGTATCAATTGTCCTTTCTACCATAACTTGAACTGTAAATAATGAGTTAATGTATCAATTGTCCTTTCTACCATAACTTGAACTGTAAATAATGAGTTAATGTATCAATTGTCCTTTCTACCATAACTTGAACTGTAAATAATGAGTTAATGTATCAATTGTCCTTTCTACCATAACTTGAACTGTAAATAATGAGTTAATGTATCAATTGTCCTTTCTACCATAACTTGAACTGTAAATAATGAGTTAATGTATCAATTGTCCTTTCTACCATAACTTGAACTGTAAATAATGAGTTAATGTATCAATTGTCCTTTCTACCATAACTTGAACTGTAAATAATGAGTTAATGTATCAATTGTCCTTTCTACCATAACTTGAACTGTAAATAATGAGTTAATGTATCAATTGTCCTTTCTACCATAACTTGAACTGTAAATAATGAGTTAATGTATCAATTGTCCTTTCTACCATAACTTGAACTGTAAATAATGAGTTAATGTATCAATTGTCCTTTCTACCATAACTTGAACTGTAAATAATGAGTTAATGTATCAATTGTCCTTTCTACCATAACTTGAACTGTAAATAATGAGTTAATGTATCAATTGTCCTTTCTACCATAACTTGAACTGTAAATAATGAGTTAATGTATCAATTGTCCTTTCTACCATAACTTGAACTGTAAATAATGAGTTAATGTATCAATTGTCCTTTCTACCATAACTTGAACTGTAAATAATGAGTTAATGTATCAATTGTCCTTTCTACCATAACTTGAACTGTAAATAATGAGTTAATGTATCAATTGTCCTTTCTACCATAACTTGAACTGTAAATAATGAGTTAATGTATCAATTGTCCTTTCTACCATAACTTGAACTGTAAATAATGAGTTAATGTATCAATTGTCCTTTCTACCATAACTTGAACTGTAAATAATGAGTTAATGTATCAATTGTCCTTTCTACCATAACTTGGACTGTAAATAATGAGTTAATGTATCAATTGTCCTTTCTACCATAACTTGAACTGTAAATAATGAGTTAATGTATCAATTGTCCTTTCTACCATAACTTGAACTGTAAATAATGAGTTAATGTATCAATTGTCCTTTCTACCATAACTTGGACTGTAAATAATGAGTTAATGTATCAATTGTCCTTTCTACCATAACTTGAACTGTAAATAATGAGTTAATGTATCAATTGTCCTTTCTACCATAACTTGAACTGTAAATAATGAGTTAATGTATCAATTGTCCTTTCTACCATAACTTGAACTGTAAATAATGAGTTAATGTATCAATTGTCCTTTCTACCATAACTTGAACTGTAAATAATGAGTTAATGTATCAATTGTCCTTTCTACCATAACTTGAACTGTAAATAATGAGTTAATGTATCAATTGTCCTTTCTACCATAACTTGAACTGTAAATAATGAGTTAATGTATCAATTGTCCTTTCTACCATAACTTGAACTGTAAATAATGAGTTAATGTATCAATTGTCCTTTCTACCATAACTTGAACTGTAAATAATGAGTTAATGTATCAATTGTCCTTTCTACCATAACTTGAACTGTAAATAATGAGTTAATGTATCAATTGTCCTTTCTACCATAACTTGAACTGTAAATAATGAGTTAATGTATCAATTGTCCTTTCTACCATAACTTGAACTGTAAATAATGAGTTAATGTATCAATTGTCCTTTCTACCATAACTTGAACTGTAAATAATGAGTTAATGTATCAATTGTCCTTTCTACCATAACTTGAACTGTAAATAATGAGTTAATGTATCAATTGTCCTTTCTACCATAACTTGAACTGTAAATAATGAGTTAATGTATCAATTGTCCTTTCTACCATAACTTGAACTGTAAATAATGAGTTAATGTATCAATTGTCCTTTCTACCATAACTTGAACTGTAAATAATGAGTTAATGTATCAATTGTCCTTTCTACCATAACTTGAACTGTAAATAATGAGTTAATGTATCAATTGTCCTTTCTACCATAACTTGAACTGTAAATAATGAGTTAATGTATCAATTGTCCTTTCTACCATAACTTGAACTGTAAATAATGAGTTAATGTATCAATTGTCCTTTCTACCATAACTTGAACTGTAAATAATGAGTTAATGTATCAATTGTCCTTTCTACCATAACTTGAACTGTAAATAATGAGTTAATGTATCAATTGTCCTTTCTACCATAACTTGAACTGTAAATAATGAGTTAATGTATCAATTGTCCTTTCTACCATAACTTGAACTGTAAATAATGAGTTAATGTATCAATTGTCCTTTCTACCATAACTTGAACTGTAAATAATGAGTTAATGTATCAATTGTCCTTTCTACCATAACTTGAACTGTAAATAATGAGTTAATGTATCAATTGTCCTTTCTACCATAACTTGAACTGTAAATAATGAGTTAATGTATCAATTGTCCTTTCTACCATAACTTGAACTGTAAATAATGAGTTAATGTATCAATTGTCCTTTCTACCATAACTTGAACTGTAAATAATGAGTTAATGTATCAATTGTCCTTTCTACCATAACTTGAACTGTAAATAATGAGTTAATGTATCAATTGTCCTTTCTACCATAACTTGAACTGTAAATAATGAGTTAATGTATCAATTGTCCTTTCTACCATAACTTGAACTGTAAATAATGAGTTAATGTATCAATTGTCCTTTCTACCATAACTTGAACTGTAAATAATGAGTTAATGTATCAATTGTCCTTTCTACCATAACTTGAACTGTAAATAATGAGTTAATGTATCAATTGTCCTTTCTACCATAACTTGAACTGTAAATAATGAGTTAATGTATCAATTGTCCTTTCTACCATAACTTGAACTGTAAATAATGAGTTAATGTATCAATTGTCCTTTCTACCATAACTTGAACTGTAAATAATGAGTTAATGTATCAATTGTCCTTTCTACCATAACTTGAACTGTAAATAATGAGTTAATGTATCAATTGTCCTTTCTACCATAACTTGAACTGTAAATAATGAGTTAATGTATCAATTGTCCTTTCTACCATAACTTGAACTGTAAATAATGAGTTAATGTATCAATTGTCCTTTCTACCATAACTTGAACTGTAAATAATGAGTTAATGTATCAATTGTCCTTTCTACCATAACTTGAACTGTAAATAATGAGTTAATGTATCAATTGTCCTTTCTACCATAACTTGAACTGTAAATAATGAGTTAATGTATCAATTGTCCTTTCTACCATAACTTGAACTGTAAATAATGAGTTAATGTATCAATTGTCCTTTCTACCATAACTTGAACTGTAAATAATGAGTTAATGTATCAATTGTCCTTTCTACCATAACTTGAACTGTAAATAATGAGTTAATGTATCAATTGTCCTTTCTACCATAACTTGAACTGTAAATAATGAGTTAATGTATCAATTGTCCTTTCTACCATAACTTGAACTGTAAATAATGAGTTAATGTATCAATTGTCCTTTCTACCATAACTTGAACTGTAAATAATGAGTTAATGTATCAATTGTCCTTTCTACCATAACTTGAACTGTAAATAATGAGTTAATGTATCAATTGTCCTTTCTACCATAACTTGAACTGTAAATAATGAGTTAATGTATCAATTGTCCTTTCTACCATAACTTGAACTGTAAATAATGAGTTAATGTATCAATTGTCCTTTCTACCATAACTTGAACTGTAAATAATGAGTTAATGTATCAATTGTCCTTTCTACCATAACTTGAACTGTAAATAATGAGTTAATGTATCAATTGTCCTTTCTACCATAACTTGAACTGTAAATAATGAGTTAATGTATCAATTGTCCTTTCTACCATAACTTGAACTGTAAATAATGAGTTAATGTATCAATTGTCCTTTCTACCATAACTTGAACTGTAAATAATGAGTTAATGTATCAATTGTCCTTTCTACCATAACTTGAACTGTAAATAATGAGTTAATGTATCAATTGTCCTTTCTACCATAACTTGAACTGTAAATAATGAGTTAATGTATCAATTGTCCTTTCTACCATAACTTGAACTGTAAATAATGAGTTAATGTATCAATTGTCCTTTCTACCATAACTTGAACTGTAAATAATGAGTTAATGTATCAATTGTCCTTTCTACCATAACTTGGACTGTAAATAATGAGTTAATGTATCAATTGTCCTTTCTACCATAACTTGAACTGTAAATAATGAGTTAATGTATCAATTGTCCTTTCTACCATAACTTGAACTGTAAATAATGAGTTAATGTATCAATTGTCCTTTCTACCATAACTTGAACTGTAAATAATGAGTTAATGTATCAATTGTCCTTTCTACCATAACTTGAACTGTAAATAATGAGTTAATGTATCAATTGTCCTTTCTACCATAACTTGAACTGTAAATAATGAGTTAATGTATCAATTGTCCTTTCTACCATAACTTGAACTGTAAATAATGAGTTAATGTATCAATTGTCCTTTCTACCATAACTTGAACTGTAAATAATGAGTTAATGTATCAATTGTCCTTTCTACCATAACTTGAACTGTAAATAATGAGTTAATGTATCAATTGTCCTTTCTACCATAACTTGAACTGTAAATAATGAGTTAATGTATCAATTGTCCTTTCTACCATAACTTGAACTGTAAATAATGAGTTAATGTATCAATTGTCCTTTCTACCATAACTTGAACTGTAAATAATGAGTTAATGTATCAATTGTCCTTTCTACCATAACTTGAACTGTAAATAATGAGTTAATGTATCAATTGTCCTTTCTACCATAACTTGAACTGTAAATAATGAGTTAATGTATCAATTGTCCTTTCTACCATAACTTGAACTGTAAATAATGAGTTAATGTATCAATTGTCCTTTCTACCATAACTTGAACTGTAAATAATGAGTTAATGTATCAATTGTCCTTTCTACCATAACTTGAACTGTAAATAATGAGTTAATGTATCAATTGTCCTTTCTACCATAACTTGAACTGTAAATAATGAGTTAATGTATCAATTGTCCTTTCTACCATAACTTGAACTGTAAATAATGAGTTAATGTATCAATTGTCCTTTCTACCATAACTTGAACTGTAAATAATGAGTTAATGTATCAATTGTCCTTTCTACCATAACTTGAACTGTAAATAATGAGTTAATGTATCAATTGTCCTTTCTACCATAACTTGAACTGTAAATAATGAGTTAATGTATCAATTGTCCTTTCTACCATAACTTGAACTGTAAATAATGAGTTAATGTATCAATTGTCCTTTCTACCATAACTTGAACTGTAAATAATGAGTTAATGTATCAATTGTCCTTTCTACCATAACTTGAACTGTAAATAATGAGTTAATGTATCAATTGTCCTTTCTACCATAACTTGAACTGTAAATAATGAGTTAATGTATCAATTGTCCTTTCTACCATAACTTGAACTGTAAATAATGAGTTAATGTATCAATTGTCCTTTCTACCATAACTTGAACTGTAAATAATGAGTTAATGTATCAATTGTCCTTTCTACCATAACTTGAACTGTAAATAATGAGTTAATGTATCAATTGTCCTTTCTACCATAACTTGAACTGTAAATAATGAGTTAATGTATCAATTGTCCTTTCTACCATAACTTGAACTGTAAATAATGAGTTAATGTATCAATTGTCCTTTCTACCATAACTTGAACTGTAAATAATGAGTTAATGTATCAATTGTCCTTTCTACCATAACTTGGACTGTAAATAATGAGTTAATGTATCAATTGTCCTTTCTACCATAACTTGAACTGTAAATAATGAGTTAATGTATCAATTGTCCTTTCTACCATAACTTGAACTGTAAATAATGAGTTAATGTATCAATTGTCCTTTCTACCATAACTTGAACTGTAAATAATGAGTTAATGTATCAATTGTCCTTTCTACCATAACTTGAACTGTAAATAATGAGTTAATGTATCAATTGTCCTTTCTACCATAACTTGAACTGTAAATAATGAGTTAATGTATCAATTGTCCTTTCTACCATAACTTGAACTGTAAATAATGAGTTAATGTATCAATTGTCCTTTCTACCATAACTTGAACTGTAAATAATGAGTTAATGTATCAATTGTCCTTTCTACCATAACTTGAACTGTAAATAATGAGTTAATGTATCAATTGTCCTTTCTACCATAACTTGAACTGTAAATAATGAGTTAATGTATCAATTGTCCTTTCTACCATAACTTGAACTGTAAATAATGAGTTAATGTATCAATTGTCCTTTCTACCATAACTTGGACTGTAAATAATGAGTTAATGTATCAATTGTCCTTTCTACCATAACTTGAACTGTAAATAATGAGTTAATGTATCAATTGTCCTTTCTACCATAACTTGAACTGTAAATAATGAGTTAATGTATCAATTGTCCTTTCTACCATAACTTGAACTGTAAATAATGAGTTAATGTATCAATTGTCCTTTCTACCATAACTTGAACTGTAAATAATGAGTTAATGTATCAATTGTCCTTTCTACCATAACTTGAACTGTAAATAATGAGTTAATGTATCAATTGTCCTTTCTACCATAACTTGAACTGTAAATAATGAGTTAATGTATCAATTGTCCTTTCTACCATAACTTGAACTGTAAATAATGAGTTAATGTATCAATTGTCCTTTCTACCATAACTTGAACTGTAAATAATGAGTTAATGTATCAATTGTCCTTTCTACCATAACTTGAACTGTAAATAATGAGTTAATGTATCAATTGTCCTTTCTACCATAACTTGAACTGTAAATAATGAGTTAATGTATCAATTGTCCTTTCTACCATAACTTGAACTGTAAATAATGAGTTAATGTATCAATTGTCCTTTCTACCATAACTTGAACTGTAAATAATGAGTTAATGTATCAATTGTCCTTTCTACCATAACTTGAACTGTAAATAATGAGTTAATGTATCAATTGTCCTTTCTACCATAACTTGAACTGTAAATAATGAGTTAATGTATCAATTGTCCTTTCTACCATAACTTGAACTGTAAATAATGAGTTAATGTATCAATTGTCCTTTCTACCATAACTTGAACTGTAAATAATGAGTTAATGTATCAATTGTCCTTTCTACCATAACTTGAACTGTAAATAATGAGTTAATGTATCAATTGTCCTTTCTACCATAACTTGAACTGTAAATAATGAGTTAATGTATCAATTGTCCTTTCTACCATAACTTGAACTGTAAATAATGAGTTAATGTATCAATTGTCCTTTCTACCATAACTTGAACTGTAAATAATGAGTTAATGTATCAATTGTCCTTTCTACCATAACTTGAACTGTAAATAATGAGTTAA
Organism: Tachypleus tridentatus; assembly: GCF_004210375.1. Lineage (NCBI taxonomy): Eukaryota > Metazoa > Arthropoda > Merostomata > Xiphosura > Limulidae > Tachypleus > Tachypleus tridentatus. The sequence continues at coordinate 93,581,793 of NC_134831.1, forward strand.
TGTATCAATTGTCCTTTCTACCATAACTTGAACTGTAAATAATGAGTTAATGTATCAATTGTCCTTTCTACCATAACTTGAACTGTAAATAATGAGTTAATGTATCAATTGTCCTTTCTACCATAACTTGAACTGTAAATAATGAGTTAATGTATCAATTGTCCTTTCTACCATAACTTGAACTGTAAATAATGAGTTAATGTATCAATTGTCCTTTCTACCATAACTTGAACTGTAAATAATGAGTTAATGTATCAATTGTCCTTTCTACCATAACTTGAACTGTAAATAATGAGTTAATGTATCAATTGTCCTTTCTACCATAACTTGAACTGTAAATAATGAGTTAATGTATCAATTGTCCTTTCTACCATAACTTGAACTGTAAATAATGAGTTAATGTATCAATTGTCCTTTCTACCATAACTTGAACTGTAAATAATGAGTTAATGTATCAATTGTCCTTTCTACCATAACTTGAACTGTAAATAATGAGTTAATGTATCAATTGTCCTTTCTACCATAACTTGGACTGTAAATAATGAGTTAATGTATCAATTGTCCTTTCTACCATAACTTGAACTGTAAATAATGAGTTAATGTATCAATTGTCCTTTCTACCATAACTTGAACTGTAAATAATGAGTTAATGTATCAATTGTCCTTTCTACCATAACTTGAACTGTAAATAATGAGTTAATGTATCAATTGTCCTTTCTACCATAACTTGAACTGTAAATAATGAGTTAATGTATCAATTGTCCTTTCTACCATAACTTGAACTGTAAATAATGAGTTAATGTATCAATTGTCCTTTCTACCATAACTTGAACTGTAAATAATGAGTTAATGTATCAATTGTCCTTTCTACCATAACTTGAACTGTAAATAATGAGTTAATGTATCAATTGTCCTTTCTACCATAACTTGAACTGTAAATAATGAGTTAATGTATCAATTGTCCTTTCTACCATAACTTGAACTGTAAATAATGAGTTAATGTATCAATTGTCCTTTCTACCATAACTTGAACTGTAAATAATGAGTTAATGTATCAATTGTCCTTTCTACCATAACTTGAACTGTAAATAATGAGTTAATGTATCAATTGTCCTTTCTACCATAACTTGAACTGTAAATAATGAGTTAATGTATCAATTGTCCTTTCTACCATAACTTGAACTGTAAATAATGAGTTAATGTATCAATTGTCCTTTCTACCATAACTTGAACTGTAAATAATGAGTTAATGTATCAATTGTCCTTTCTACCATAACTTGGACTGTAAATAATGAGTTAATGTATCAATTGTCCTTTCTACCATAACTTGAACTGTAAATAATGAGTTAATGTATCAATTGTCCTTTCTACCATAACTTGAACTGTAAATAATGAGTTAATGTATCAATTGTCCTTTCTACCATAACTTGAACTGTAAATAATGAGTTAATGTATCAATTGTCCTTTCTACCATAACTTGAACTGTAAATAATGAGTTAATGTATCAATTGTCCTTTCTACCATAACTTGAACTGTAAATAATGAGTTAATGTATCAATTGTCCTTTCTACCATAACTTGAACTGTAAATAATGAGTTAATGTATCAATTGTCCTTTCTACCATAACTTGAACTGTAAATAATGAGTTAATGTATCAATTGTCCTTTCTACCATAACTTGAACTGTAAATAATGAGTTAATGTATCAATTGTCCTTTCTACCATAACTTGAACTGTAAATAATGAGTTAATGTATCAATTGTCCTTTCTACCATAACTTGAACTGTAAATAATGAGTTAATGTATCAATTGTCCTTTCTACCATAACTTGAACTGTAAATAATGAGTTAATGTATCAATTGTCCTTTCTACCATAACTTGAACTGTAAATAATGAGTTAATGTATCAATTGTCCTTTCTACCATAACTTGGACTGTAAATAATGAGTTAATGTATCAATTGTCCTTTCTACCATAACTTGGACTGTAAATAATGAGTTAATGTATCAATTGTCCTTTCTACCATAACTTGAACTGTAAATAATGAGTTAATGTATCAATTGTCCTTTCTACCATAACTTGAACTGTAAATAATGAGTTAATGTATCAATTGTCCTTTCTACCATAACTTGAACTGTAAATAATGAGTTAATGTATCAATTGTCCTTTCTACCATAACTTGAACTGTAAATAATGAGTTAATGTATCAATTGTCCTTTCTACCATAACTTGAACTGTAAATAATGAGTTAATGTATCAATTGTCCTTTCTACCATAACTTGAACTGTAAATAATGAGTTAATGTATCAATTGTCCTTTCTACCATAACTTGAACTGTAAATAATGAGTTAATGTATCAATTGTCCTTTCTACCATAACTTGAACTGTAAATAATGAGTTAATGTATCAATTGTCCTTTCTACCATAACTTGAACTGTAAATAATGAGTTAATGTATCAATTGTCCTTTCTACCATAACTTGAACTGTAAATAATGAGTTAATGTATCAATTGTCCTTTCTACCATAACTTGAACTGTAAATAATGAGTTAATGTATCAATTGTCCTTTCTACCATAACTTGAACTGTAAATAATGAGTTAATGTATCAATTGTCCTTTCTACCATAACTTGAACTGTAAATAATGAGTTAATGTATCAATTGTCCTTTCTACCATAACTTGAACTGTAAATAATGAGTTAATGTATCAATTGTCCTTTCTACCATAACTTGAACTGTAAATAATGAGTTAATGTATCAATTGTCCTTTCTACCATAACTTGAACTGTAAATAATGAGTTAATGTATCAATTGTCCTTTCTACCATAACTTGAACTGTAAATAATGAGTTAATGTATCAATTGTCCTTTCTACCATAACTTGAACTGTAAATAATGAGTTAATGTATCAATTGTCCTTTCTACCATAACTTGAACTGTAAATAATGAGTTAATGTATCAATTGTCCTTTCTACCATAACTTGAACTGTAAATAATGAGTTAATGTATCAATTGTCCTTTCTACCATAACTTGAACTGTAAATAATGAGTTAATGTATCAATTGTCCTTTCTACCATAACTTGAACTGTAAATAATGAGTTAATGTATCAATTGTCCTTTCTACCATAACTTGAACTGTAAATAATGAGTTAATGTATCAATTGTCCTTTCTACCATAACTTGAACTGTAAATAATGAGTTAATGTATCAATTGTCCTTTCTACCATAACTTGAACTGTAAATAATGAGTTAATGTATCAATTGTCCTTTCTACCATAACTTGAACTGTAAATAATGAGTTAATGTATCAATTGTCCTTTCTACCATAACTTGAACTGTAAATAATGAGTTAATGTATCAATTGTCCTTTCTACCATAACTTGAACTGTAAATAATGAGTTAATGTATCAATTGTCCTTTCTACCATAACTTGAACTGTAAATAATGAGTTAATGTATCAATTGTCCTTTCTACCATAACTTGAACTGTAAATAATGAGTTAATGTATCAATTGTCCTTTCTACCATAACTTGAACTGTAAATAATGAGTTAATGTATCAATTGTCCTTTCTACCATAACTTGAACTGTAAATAATGAGTTAATGTATCAATTGTCCTTTCTACCATAACTTGAACTGTAAATAATGAGTTAATGTATCAATTGTCCTTTCTACCATAACTTGAACTGTAAATAATGAGTTAATGTATCAATTGTCCTTTCTACCATAACTTGAACTGTAAATAATGAGTTAATGTATCAATTGTCCTTTCTACCATAACTTGAACTGTAAATAATGAGTTAATGTATCAATTGTCCTTTCTACCATAACTTGAACTGTAAATAATGAGTTAATGTATCAATTGTCCTTTCTACCATAACTTGAACTGTAAATAATGAGTTAATGTATCAATTGTCCTTTCTACCATAACTTGAACTGTAAATAATGAGTTAATGTATCAATTGTCCTTTCTACCATAACTTGAACTGTAAATAATGAGTTAATGTATCAATTGTCCTTTCTACCATAACTTGAACTGTAAATAATGAGTTAATGTATCAATTGTCCTTTCTACCATAACTTGAACTGTAAATAATGAGTTAATGTATCAATTGTCCTTTCTACCATAACTTGAACTGTAAATAATGAGTTAATGTATCAATTGTCCTTTCTACCATAACTTGAACTGTAAATAATGAGTTAATGTATCAATTGTCCTTTCTACCATAACTTGAACTGTAAATAATGAGTTAATGTATCAATTGTCCTTTCTACCATAACTTGAACTGTAAATAATGAGTTAATGTATCAATTGTCCTTTCTACCATAACTTGAACTGTAAATAATGAGTTAATGTATCAATTGTCCTTTCTACCATAACTTGAACTGTAAATAATGAGTTAATGTATCAATTGTCCTTTCTACCATAACTTGAACTGTAAATAATGAGTTAATGTATCAATTGTCCTTTCTACCATAACTTGAACTGTAAATAATGAGTTAATGTATCAATTGTCCTTTCTACCATAACTTGAACTGTAAATAATGAGTTAATGTATCAATTGTCCTTTCTACCATAACTTGAACTGTAAATAATGAGTTAATGTATCAATTGTCCTTTCTACCATAACTTGAACTGTAAATAATGAGTTAATGTATCAATTGTCCTTTCTACCATAACTTGAACTGTAAATAATGAGTTAATGTATCAATTGTCCTTTCTACCATAACTTGGACTGTAAATAATGAGTTAATGTATCAATTGTCCTTTCTACCATAACTTGGACTGTAAATAATGAGTTAATGTATCAATTGTCCTTTCTACCATAACTTGAACTGTAAATAATGAGTTAATGTATCAATTGTCCTTTCTACCATAACTTGAACTGTAAATAATGAGTTAATGTATCAATTGTCCTTTCTACCATAACTTGGACTGTAAATAATGAGTTAATGTATCAATTGTCCTTTCTACCATAACTTGAACTGTAAATAATGAGTTAATGTATCAATTGTCCTTTCTACCATAACTTGGACTGTAAATAATGAGTTAATGTATCAATTGTCCTTTCTACCATAACTTGAACTGTAAATAATGAGTTAATGTATCAATTGTCCTTTCTACCATAACTTGAACTGTAAATAATGAGTTAATGTATCAATTGTCCTTTCTACCATAACTTGAACTGTAAATAATGAGTTAATGTATCAATTGTCCTTTCTACCATAACTTGAACTGTAAATAATGAGTTAATGTATCAATTGTCCTTTCTACCATAACTTGAACTGTAAATAATGAGTTAATGTATCAATTGTCCTTTCTACCATAACTTGGACTGTAAATAATGAGTTAATGTATCAATTGTCCTTTCTACCATAACTTGAACTGTAAATAATGAGTTAATGTATCAATTGTCCTTTCTACCATAACTTGAACTGTAAATAATGAGTTAATGTATCAATTGTCCTTTCTACCATAACTTGAACTGTAAATAATGAGTTAATGTATCAATTGTCCTTTCTACCATAACTTGAACTGTAAATAATGAGTTAATGTATCAATTGTCCTTTCTACCATAACTTGAACTGTAAATAATGAGTTAATGTATCAATTGTCCTTTCTACCATAACTTGAACTGTAAATAATGAGTTAATGTATCAATTGTCCTTTCTACCATAACTTGAACTGTAAATAATGAGTTAATGTATCAATTGTCCTTTCTACCATAACTTGAACTGTAAATAATGAGTTAATGTATCAATTGTCCTTTCTACCATAACTTGAACTGTAAATAATGAGTTAATGTATCAATTGTCCTTTCTACCATAACTTGAACTGTAAATAATGAGTTAATGTATCAATTGTCCTTTCTACCATAACTTGAACTGTAAATAATGAGTTAATGTATCAATTGTCCTTTCTACCATAACTTGACTGTAAATAATGAGTTAATGTATCAATTGTCCTTTCTACCATAACTTGAACTGTAAATAATGAGTTAATGTATCAATTGTCCTTTCTACCATAACTTGAACTGTAAATAATGAGTTAATGTATCAATTGTCCTTTCTACCATAACTTGAACTGTAAATAATGAGTTAATGTATCAATTGTCCTTTCTACCATAACTTGAACTGTAAATAATGAGTTAATGTATCAATTGTCCTTTCTACCATAACTTGAACTGTAAATAATGAGTTAATGTATCAATTGTCCTTTCTACCATAACTTGAACTGTAAATAATGAGTTAATGTATCAATTGTCCTTTCTACCATAACTTGAACTGTAAATAATGAGTTAATGTATCAATTGTCCTTTCTACCATAACTTGAACTGTAAATAATGAGTTAATGTATCAATTGTCCTTTCTACCATAACTTGAACTGTAAATAATGAGTTAATGTATCAATTGTCCTTTCTACCATAACTTGAACTGTAAATAATGAGTTAATGTATCAATTGTCCTTTCTACCATAACTTGAACTGTAAATAATGAGTTAATGTATCAATTGTCCTTTCTACCATAACTTGAACTGTAAATAATGAGTTAATGTATCAATTGTCCTTTCTACCATAACTTGAACTGTAAATAATGAGTTAATGTATCAATTGTCCTTTCTACCATAACTTGAACTGTAAATAATGAGTTAATGTATCAATTGTCCTTTCTACCATAACTTGAACTGTAAATAATGAGTTAATGTATCAATTGTCCTTTCTACCATAACTTGAACTGTAAATAATGAGTTAATGTATCAATTGTCCTTTCTACCATAACTTGAACTGTAAATAATGAGTTAATGTATCAATTGTCCTTTCTACCATAACTTGAACTGTAAATAATGAGTTAATGTATCAATTGTCCTTTCTACCATAACTTGAACTGTAAATAATGAGTTAATGTATCAATTGTCCTTTCTACCATAACTTGAACTGTAAATAATGAGTTAATGTATCAATTGTCCTTTCTACCATAACTTGAACTGTAAATAATGAGTTAATGTATCAATTGTCCTTTCTACCATAACTTGAACTGTAAATAATGAGTTAATGTATCAATTGTCCTTTCTACCATAACTTGAACTGTAAATAATGAGTTAATGTATCAATTGTCCTTTCTACCATAACTTGGACTGTAAATAATGAGTTAATGTATCAATTGTCCTTTCTACCATAACTTGAACTGTAAATAATGAGTTAATGTATCAATTGTCCTTTCTACCATAACTTGAACTGTAAATAATGAGTTAATGTATCAATTGTCCTTTCTACCATAACTTGAACTGTAAATAATGAGTTAATGTATCAATTGTCCTTTCTACCATAACTTGAACTGTAAATAATGAGTTAATGTATCAATTGTCCTTTCTACCATAACTTGGACTGTAAATAATGAGTTAATGTATCAATTGTCCTTTCTACCATAACTTGAACTGTAAATAATGAGTTAATGTATCAATTGTCCTTTCTACCATAACTTGAACTGTAAATAATGAGTTAATGTATCAATTGTCCTTTCTACCATAACTTGAACTGTAAATAATGAGTTAATGTATCAATTGTCCTTTCTACCATAACTTGAACTGTAAATAATGAGTTAATGTATCAATTGTCCTTTCTACCATAACTTGAACTGTAAATAATGAGTTAATGTATCAATTGTCCTTTCTACCATAACTTGAACTGTAAATAATGAGTTAATGTATCAATTGTCCTTTCTACCATAACTTGAACTGTAAATAATGAGTTAATGTATCAATTGTCCTTTCTACCATAACTTGAACTGTAAATAATGAGTTAATGTATCAATTGTCCTTTCTACCATAACTTGAACTGTAAATAATGAGTTAATGTATCAATTGTCCTTTCTACCATAACTTGAACTGTAAATAATGAGTTAATGTATCAATTGTCCTTTCTACCATAACTTGAACTGTAAATAATGAGTTAATGTATCAATTGTCCTTTCTACCATAACTTGAACTGTAAATAATGAGTTAATGTATCAATTGTCCTTTCTACCATAACTTGAACTGTAAATAATGAGTTAATGTATCAATTGTCCTTTCTACCATAACTTGAACTGTAAATAATGAGTTAATGTATCAATTGTCCTTTCTACCATAACTTGAACTGTAAATAATGAGTTAATGTATCAATTGTCCTTTCTACCATAACTTGAACTGTAAATAATGAGTTAATGTATCAATTGTCCTTTCTACCATAACTTGAACTGTAAATAATGAGTTAATGTATCAATTGTCCTTTCTACCATAACTTGAACTGTAAATAATGAGTTAATGTATCAATTGTCCTTTCTACCATAACTTGAACTGTAAATAATGAGTTAATGTATCAATTGTCCTTTCTACCATAACTTGAACTGTAAATAATGAGTTAATGTATCAATTGTCCTTTCTACCATAACTTGAACTGTAAATAATGAGTTAATGTATCAATTGTCCTTTCTACCATAACTTGAACTGTAAATAATGAGTTAATGTATCAATTGTCCTTTCTACCATAACTTGAACTGTAAATAATGAGTTAATGTATCAATTGTCCTTTCTACCATAACTTGAACTGTAAATAATGAGTTAATGTATCAATTGTCCTTTCTACCATAACTTGAACTGTAAATAATGAGTTAATGTATCAATTGTCCTTTCTACCATAACTTGAACTGTAAATAATGAGTTAATGTATCAATTGTCCTTTCTACCATAACTTGAACTGTAAATAATGAGTTAATGTATCAATTGTCCTTTCTACCATAACTTGAACTGTAAATAATGAGTTAATGTATCAATTGTCCTTTCTACCATAACTTGAACTGTAAATAATGAGTTAATGTATCAATTGTCCTTTCTACCATAACTTGAACTGTAAATAATGAGTTAATGTATCAATTGTCCTTTCTACCATAACTTGAACTGTAAATAATGAGTTAATGTATCAATTGTCCTTTCTACCATAACTTGAACTGTAAATAATGAGTTAATGTATCAATTGTCCTTTCTACCATAACTTGAACTGTAAATAATGAGTTAATGTATCAATTGTCCTTTCTACCATAACTTGAACTGTAAATAATGAGTTAATGTATCAATTGTCCTTTCTACCATAACTTGAACTGTAAATAATGAGTTAATGTATCAATTGTCCTTTCTACCATAACTTGAACTGTAAATAATGAGTTAATGTATCAATTGTCCTTTCTACCATAACTTGAACTGTAAATAATGAGTTAATGTATCAATTGTCCTTTCTACCATAACTTGAACTGTAAATAATGAGTTAATGTATCAATTGTCCTTTCTACCATAACTTGAACTGTAAATAATGAGTTAATGTATCAATTGTCCTTTCTACCATAACTTGAACTGTAAATAATGAGTTAATGTATCAATTGTCCTTTCTACCATAACTTGAACTGTAAATAATGAGTTAATGTATCAATTGTCCTTTCTACCATAACTTGGACTGTAAATAATGAGTTAATGTATCAATTGTCCTTTCTACCATAACTTGAACTGTAAATAATGAGTTAATGTATCAATTGTCCTTTCTACCATAACTTGAACTGTAAATAATGAGTTAATGTATCAATTGTCCTTTCTACCATAACTTGGACTGTAAATAATGAGTTAATGTATCAATTGTCCTTTCTACCATAACTTGGACTGTAAATAATGAGTTAATGTATCAATTGTCCTTTCTACCATAACTTGAACTGTAAATAATGAGTTAATGTATCAATTGTCCTTTCTACCATAACTTGAACTGTAAATAATGAGTTAATGTATCAATTGTCCTTTCTACCATAACTTGAACTGTAAATAATGAGTTAATGTATCAATTGTCCTTTCTACCATAACTTGAACTGTAAATAATGAGTTAATGTATCAATTGTCCTTTCTACCATAACTTGAACTGTAAATAATGAGTTAATGTATCAATTGTCCTTTCTACCATAACTTGAACTGTAAATAATGAGTTAATGTATCAATTGTCCTTTCTACCATAACTTGAACTGTAAATAATGAGTTAATGTATCAATTGTCCTTTCTACCATAACTTGAACTGTAAATAATGAGTTAATGTATCAATTGTCCTTTCTACCATAACTTGAACTGTAAATAATGAGTTAATGTATCAATGTATCCTTGTCCTTTCTACCATAACTTGAACTGTAAATAATGAGTTAATGTATCAATTGTCCTTTCTACCATAACTTGAACTGTAAATAATGAGTTAATGTATCAATTGTCCTTTCTACCATAACTTGAACTGTAAATAATGAGTTAATGTATCAATTGTCCTTTCTACCATAACTTGAACTGTAAATAATGAGTTAATGTATCAATTGTCCTTTCTACCATAACTTGGACTGTAAATAATGAGTTAATGTATCAATTGTCCTTTCTACCATAACTTGGACTGTAAATAATGAGTTAATGTATCAATTGTCCTTTCTACCATAACTTGAACTGTAAATAATGAGTTAATGTATCAATTGTCCTTTCTACCATAACTTGAACTGTAAATAATGAGTTAATGTATCAATTGTCCTTTCTACCATAACTTGAACTGTAAATAATGAGTTAATGTATCAATTGTCCTTTCTACCATAACTTGGACTGTAAATAATGAGTTAATGTATCAATTGTCCTTTCTACCATAACTTGGACTGTAAATAATGAGTTAATGTATCAATTGTCCTTTCTACCATAACTTGGACTGTAAATAATGAGTTAATGTATCAATTGTCCTTTCTACCATAACTTGAACTGTAAATAATGAGTTAATGTATCAATTGTCCTTTCTACCATAACTTGAACTGTAAATAATGAGTTAATGTATCAATTGTCCTTTCTACCATAACTTTGACTGTAAATAATGAGTTAATGTATCAATTGTCCTTTCTACCATAACTTGAACTGTAAATAATGAGTTAATGTATCAATTGTCCTTTCTACCATAACTTGAACTGTAAATAATGAGTTAATGTATCAATTGTCCTTTCTACCATAACTTGAACTGTAAATAATGAGTTAATGTATCAATTGTCCTTTCTACCATGACATGAACTGTAAATAATGAGTTAATGTATCAATTGTCCTTTCTACCACAACTTGAACTGTAAATAATGAGTTAATGTATCAATTGTCCTTTCTACCATGACTTGGACTGTAAATAATGAGTTAATGTATCAATTGTCCTTTCTACCATGACTTGAACTGTAAATAATGAGTTAATGTATCAATTGTCCTTTCTACCATGACTTGGACTGTAAATAATGAGTTAATGTATCAATTGTCCTTTCTACCATAACTTGGACTGTAAATAATGAGTTAATGTATCAATTGTCCTTTCTACCATGACATGAACTGTAAATAATGAGTTAATGTATCAATTGTCCTTTCTACCATAACTTGGACTGTAAATAATGAGTTAATGTATCAATTGTCCTTTCTACCATAACTTGAACTGTAAATAATGAGTTAATGTATCAATTGTCCTTTCTACCATAACTTGAACTGTAAATAATGAGTTAATGTATCAATTGTCCTTTCTACCATAACTTGGACTGTAAATAATGAGTTAATGTATCAATTGTCCTTTCTACCATAACTTGAACTGTAAATAATGAGTTAATGTATCAATTGTCCTTTCTACCATAACTTGAACTGTAAATAATGAGTTAATGTATCAATTGTCCTTTCTACCATAACTTGAACTGTAAATAATGAGTTAATGTATCAATTGTCCTTTCTACCATAACTTGAACTGTAAATAATGAGTTAATGTATCAATTGTCCTTTCTACCATAACTTGGACTGTAAATAATGAGTTAATGTATCAATTGTCCTTTCTACCATAACTTGAACTGTAAATAATGAGTTAATGTATCAATTGTCCTTTCTACCATAACTTGGACTGTAAATAATGAGTTAATGTATCAATTGTCCTTTCTACCATAGCTTGAACTGTAAATAATGAGTTAATGTATCAATTGTCCTTTCTACCATAACTTGAACTGTAAATAATGAGTTAATGTATCAATTGTCCTTTCTACCATAACTTGGACTGTAAATAATGAGTTAATGTATCAATTGTCCTTTCTACCATAACTTGGACTGTAAATAATGAGTTAATGTATCAATTGTCCTTTCTACCATGACTTGGACTGTAAATAATGAGTTAATGTATCAATTGTCCTTTCTACCATAACTTCGACTGTAATTAATGCGTTAATGTTTCAATTGTCTTTTCTACCATAACTTGGACTGTAAATAATGAGTTAATGTATCAATTGTCCTTTCTACCATAACTTGAACTGTAAATAATGAGTTAATGTATCAATTGTCCTTTCTACCATGACTTGAACTGTAAATAATGAGTTAATGTATCAATTGTCCTTTCTACCATGACTTGGACTGTAAATAATGAGTTAATGTATCAATTGTCCTTTCTACCATGACTTGGACTGTAAATAATGAGTTAATGTATCAATTGTCCTTTCTACCATGACTTGGACTGTAAATAATGAGTTAATGTATCAATTGTCCTTTCTACCATGACTTGAACTGTAAATAATGAGTTAATGTATCAATTGTCCTTTCTACCATAACTTGAACTGTAAATAATGAGTTAATGTATCAATTGTCCTTTCTACCATGACATGAACTGTAAATAATGAGTTAATGTATCAATTGTCCTTTCTACCATAACTTGAACTGTAAATAATGAGTTAATGTATCAATTGTCCTTTCTACCATGACTTGAACTGTAAATAATGAGTTAATGTATCAATTGTTTTTCTACCATAACTTGAACTGTAAATAATGAGTTAATGTATCAATTGTTTTTCTACCATAACTTGAACTGTAAATAATGAGTTAATGTATCAATTGTCCTTTCTACCATAACTTGAACTGTAAATAATGAGTTAATGTATCAATTGTCCTTTCTACCATGACATGAACTGTAAATAATGAGTTAATGTATCAATTGTCCTTTCTACCATAACTTGAACTGTAAATAATGAGTTAATGTATCAATTGTCCTTTCTACCATAACTTGAACTGTAAATAATGAGTTAATGTATCAATTGTCCTTTCTACCATAACTTGAACTGTAAATAATGAGTTAATGTATCAATTGTCCTTTCTACCATAACTTGGACTGTAAATAATGAGTTAATGTATCAATTGTCCTTTCTACCATAACTTGAACTGTAAATAATGAGTTAATGTATCAATTGTCCTTTCTACCATAACTTGAACTGTAAATAATGAGTTAATGTATCAATTGTCCTTTCTACCATAGCTTGAACTGTAAATAATGAGTTAATGTATAAATTGTCCTTTCTACCATGACTTGGACTGTAAATAATCGTTTCTTATGCCACAGTTAGGGCTTTAACAATTCACTAAAATAGGAAAACCTAATTTCATATATTAACATTAGTTAGTTCAAAACATAATTTTTCATAATTATACATCAAATATATATTTCATCCTTTTTATTATCGCATTTTAAACTATCAACTACCGGTTATTATTAAGCCTCACGAAGAGAAGTTGTTGAAAACGTCATTTGGAGTAAAATTATTGATCTATGTATGTTTGTTTTGTAAGTACGTTGTTAGCTATATGAGTTTTAAACGGTATTTAATAACGTATAGGCTCGTTCTACATGGTTGTCGTCTGAGCCTGCTTCTCGAGTGTAAGAAGTCTAGCTAGGCCTACAAAAACACCGACCGACCTGAATCTAGTTGGAATTAAAGCCCTTATGAAAAAGAACTATAGTTAAAAAGATTTGTTTGTTTGTTTTTTGGAATTTCGCACAAAGCTACTCGAGGGCTATCTGTGCTAGCCGTCCCTAATTTAGCAGTGTAAGACTAGAGGGAAGGCAGCTAGTCATCACCACCCACCGCCAACTCTTGGGCTACTTTTTTACCAACGAATAGTGGGATTGACCGTCACATTATACACCCCCACGGCTGGGAGGGCGAGCATGTTTAGCGCGACGGGGGCGCGAACCCGCGACCCTCGGATTACGAGTCGCACGCCCTACGCGCTAGGCCATGCCGGGCCTGTTAAAAAGAAGGAGACTGGAAGATAAAATTTAACAGTTCATACGTGTCGAATGTTCCTTAAGATGAAGTGGGTTCACTAACGTAACAACCTATAACTCTTTCTGATGGGGCTGGCGTAGTGTGTTAACAAACTATTTCTTCAAAAACACGCTCAGTACTTTGGAGTCATGTGTTCAAATCCTACTATTCGAACACTCAGAAATAGCCCTATAGTTGGTGAGGGGCGCTGTTAACTATGTAACGGATTTACGGTTATACATTTATTTTACTGCCTACGTTTGTTTCTGTTTGATGCATGTAACGCATATTGTTAGATGTGAGTTGAGCATGTAACTTCTAAATTAAAATTAAAATTTCCGGCTGTTCGAAATCGTACTACGTAACGTACGTTAACATGATAAACCGGAGAATCGTCCGAGATTAATTATAATACGTCACAACTAGCTATCCGTTGCCATAAAAATCGGGCTCAGCACTTCGGAATTATTTATATAGAAATCATCCTATTAGAACAGCAAAAATAACTCAGGAGTTGGTGGTGAATTCTTTTTACTCTCGTCTTTCAATTGAAAATTACGAAGAGCTATGCAAAATGCAAGTAGGCTTAAAGTAGCATTTCGCGAAATTCTGAAATTCAAACTAACGAATTTCTAGCTGGATAAATTATTTAATTAATGGTATTTCCTGATTTACTCTAAAATAACGTAAAGCATACCCTTAAATCCTCAGTTTCAGAATAATTAATAATTTGGAAGTTAACAAATCGTACTTGGCATTGCTGCTAACCCTCGTATAGAGTAAACATTGTATAAGATACACTCACCATCTCAGGCTAGTTCAGAAACATCAGTTGTCTCAACGTGTTTTATCCCTTGTTCTGTCAAGATTACAACTGGAAACTTTGACTAAAGCTATGATCTCTTATCGTAATACAAACATTGTATCAGGTAGTTGAACTGTTTGTTTTTTAATAGATTTTGTTTGCGGTCGAATGGATTATGCCTAAATCTAAGTACGTGAGGAAGACACAGGAGTAAATATGAATTCCGGAATCAAACTGCGTGATTAAAAGAACTGAAAACAAAGTATTACTGAAAATAGGACAGCTAAACTGGGTGTGTGTGTCGTCTCGCCTTTAGTAGGGTAGCAAGTTTAAGGCCAGAATTTTGTATTTTAAAGGGCTGTGAATACGTTAAATGTATTGTATTAATGGAATACGATCACCTTTCATTTTTTTTGTGAAAATACTCTATAAAGGAGGCCGAAATTAGACCACGGAAGTAGGGCATGACACAGATGAACATAAGACAAGTTCAAAGAATCTTCCTTTATTCTGTCGTATTCTACAAAGTACGCTCGAGCTGCGTGGATTACATAATACCTCGTTGTTCCGTGGCAAGTTGTTGTTTTTTTTTACGTTATATTCTCTTCCTTTCTTCAACTGGACCAATACAAATTTAAGTAAATAGGCTTAGTGTACTATATTTACATATATTATAATTTTATTAAGAGTTTTATGTTTATCTTACATACATCCTTGTTTCATCTATATATATAATTTCATATCCATCCTAGCAGAACTTTAAAATTATATAGTTTTAGGGACCACTGAAAGAAGCACTAAACATCTTCCATGAGTGTCGAAATATACATTTATTTGTGTGTTTTGAATTTCACCAAGCTACACGAGGCCTATCTGCGCTCGTCGTCCCTAATTTAGCAATGTAAGGCTAGAGAGAAGGCACCTAGTCATCACCACTCACCACCAACTGTTGGGCTACTCTTTTTTTATCAACGCCTAGTAGGATTTCCTGATACGTATAACGCCCCCATGGGTGAAAGGGTTATGATGTTTGGTGTGAAGGGGATTCGAACCGAGTCGAGCGCCCTAACCATCTGGACCGAAGTATACGTACAATAACATTAAATATTCTATAACATATCCCATCAGCTTAAGTCTAAATAGAACTAATTACTGGGCTATGGATCTACAATACTTTTGCATTTTTACCCATCCATATCTGTCACTTGTTATCTAAATGTTTAATTAGTCAATGATGAATAAGAATTTTTCTTTAATTATTGTGTCCTGAAATTTATCGCGAAATAATGAACGCCTTTATTAAAATATCAGTGATTTCTATTAAGGACTTTTTTTTTTTTACATAAATCAGTATAAAAATGCAATGTTTTATTAATACGTTCGTGACCTCTAGTTCACTTTTTCGAAAATTTTCCCATAGCGTCTTCCTTTCTACTTGGCCTGGCATGGCCTAGCGCGTTAAGGCGTGCACTTCGTAATCTGGGGTCGCGGGTTCGCGCCCGAGTCGCGCCAAAACATGCTCGCCCTCCCAGCCGTGGGGGCGTTATAATGTTACGGTCAATCCCACTTTTCGTTGGTAAAAGAGTAGCCCAAGAGTTGGCAGTGGGTGGTGATGACTAGCTGCCTTCCCTCTAGTCTTACACTACTAAATTAGGGACGGCTAGCGCAGATAGCCCTCGAGTAGCTTTGTGCGAAATTCCAAAACAAACAAACCTTTCTACTTTTTCTATTGCGATAAAACAAAACTGTGTTTGAATATACGTGTTAAAGATCTCAAACCTCCATAAATAAATAGAGCTGTTTTTGGCTATACGAGTAATGCTGGTGATTCTTTCAAAATGTTCAGAGAAGTTAAACAAACAACACTATCCGCTTCTTGATTTAAACTCTAACATTTATCTTTTTAGTGTAATTTGATGTTGGAATTTGATATGCAAAATACAACAAAAATCAACTGCCAATTTGGTTCAATACGTCCCAAGTTACTTAGGCCTTATATATACATTATTAGAACGGCTGATATGGGTATTAACACTTTTACTGATCAGCAGAGAACAACGTTTCGACCTTTGTTAACGTAAAGATGACTTATGAATGTCGAAACGTTGTTTTCTGCTCATCAATAAAAGTGTTAATACCCATACCAGCCGTTCTGTGATACATTTTTATTTCAAGTGGGTTTCTCGTCAACACTGTGGGATTGTTGAATTATTTTGTATAGAAGGCGACAGATGGCAGCAGAGAAGTTTTGAAATTTCAAATAATATTAAGGAAAAAAAGATGTTTTACTCTTTGTTTAAAATACTATTGTGAAACTTCGAACTCTTGAACTACTTTCGTATCAAGAAAACATTCAACCTGAAGATTTCAAGTCAAAATTAATTTGAAATATTATTTTTTATCTTTAAGTTACTCTCTAACGTACAAGTTAAATTGTGATTGTTTTACAAACTTAGTCTTCGTTCTCCAAGACATGTTATGATCGTCTTACAGAATGTATGCACAAGTGCTAGTTCTACTGTACAAAAGATTACATAGAATGGTAAACTTTAAGTTCACATGTAAACACTGCTATCTTCACACGTGTTAAAGCTTTATATATATATATATATATATATATATGTCTTTTATATTGTTCTTAAATACATCCCTCACATGTTAAATTTTTGACGTGAGTTGTTGTTAGTGTCTTGGGTTTCAGTTTCCGCGTTAGAGCCACCCGTGGTTTCAACATTCGGTTGATAATATTATACAAAATTACAGACAGTGTATTTGATCTGTTAAGCGTGTGTGTTTTTTATAGCAAAGCCACAGCAGGCTGTCTGCTGAGCCCACCGAGGGGAAAAGAACCCCTGATTTTAGCGTTGTAAATCCATAGACATACAGCTGTACTAGCGGGGGTCTGATATGTTAAGAGAAAACAACTAGTGATATTATTTACAGTAAGATATATATGTTGATTAAATAGCGTCGTGTTGAATCAAATGTGGCCTTACATCACAGACAGACCTTCCTCTTTGATTTTTCGGTTTGATTCTTTATAACAGACAATGTGATTTAAATGAATTTCAAAGTAAAAGAAGTGAGTTTTATGTATTTTATTCTATATTGAATATCATTTCTGGTTTGTAAATACACCTCCCAGCCAGTGAACGAACAATCTAATTAACCCATTACGACTGTAACTCCGTTTTTACATCACGCTGTCTTTTGTTTTACTAAAGGTACTACAAGCACAAATGTTATTGTGACGTGACCGTGACATCATAAATGTCCGGTTCTTGAACTATAGCTGGGAATGGGCAGTAACGCTACGAATACTGCCAGAATCCTTGCTAGTAGCAACACACAAAAACAAATAGATTTGCTGACGTTCAATGTAGTGATTTTATCCAAACACATCGATCAACCTTTCTGCATATCTTCTTATTACGTGTGCTCGTCACGGACAAAATACCGATAAATTTAGATAATGTTACCAAGACAGTTAGCTGTCTCAACCCATTATAGAAATACAGCATTCACTCGACTTGTTCAAGCGTTACTTGAAGTGCAGAAATGTTCTCAACATGTTACGCAACAACCGAAATTCCAAGCCAACATAAACACTAAATAATATTACTTAAAATTATTTAAAATCAATATTTATTAAGTAATAATATAATTTGTTTGTTTTTGCTTGTTTTAGAAGTTTTGTACAAAGTTACAGAAGAGCAAACTATCCATGGCTGTTCTTAATTTTAAACTCATAGAATAGTGACACCTAACCTGGCCAGGGGGGTTAAGGAGTTCGACTCGTAATCCGAGGGTCGCGGGTTCGAATTCCTGTCACACCAAACATGCTCGCCCTTTCAGCCGTGGGGGCGTTATAATGTTACGGTCAATCCCACTATTCGTTGCTAAAAGAGTAGCCCAAGAGTTGGTGGTGGGTAGTGATGACTAGCTGCCTTTCCTCTAGTCTTACACTGCTAAATTAGGGGCGGCTAGCGCAGATAGCCTTCGTGTAGCTTTGCGCGAGATTAAAAAAAACAACAACACAAAAGACACCTAGCAAAGATAATTTGACGTCCTTCTTATAGCGGATCCACAGCCCAATGTCTGAACACGCTAGCCATTAGGCTTACTAGACCCGGTTGTTGGGATAAAGAATATCTGAAGGAAGTAATATTTCAACTAAGCCTAACTAGTAATTTATGAAGATTAAAAGTCACATGATACAGATGTCTGAGTCAATCACATTTTAATGTTCGGTCTTGTACGGGAATGGAGGTATAAACACACTACACCAAAGTAATACAAGACTCAAACCACCGAAGAGCTCACAGATTTGTTTTAAAAGTCACTCTTAAAGAAAAAGTGAATCACTTGATGTGCGGAGAAATTACATGAAACGTTCCAACCGTTACTACATGAAAAATATTGTAAGAAATAAAATTATTGGTAAAATATGATGGAATACGTCATTAAGGATTCGTTTTTTTTTACTTTCAGCAAAGTACTGTTTAAATGAACTTCTATATAACACAGGATTTCTATTAAGACGCTAGTCTCTTCCTTTTGGAGGAGTTGACTTTGAGTTGACAAAACAAAAAAACAACAGAAGTCCTTAGTCAATGTCTTGAGGGCACAAATATTATTATATTTATGAAGTGAACCAACTTTAATATAAACATTCTTTATTTGGTGTTATGACTACGGAGGTGCACATTATGGGGTAAGCTGAACCCCAGCAAACACCCACATATCGTAGCCCCTGCACTGAGGAATACTTGTAACAACTTGAATATTGTCCTAATTTTGGAAACGATTATGAAAGAGAAATCATTCAAATTCCAGAATGTAACGTGAAGTATTTAGTCACCAATAAAATGGTGAAATTAGAAACATAAATTCATTAGACTAACATTTACACACCCGTAAAATGTTATTTAGGGGTTAAAAATTATGAAGAAATAAGACTCAGTGAGACATTGGTTATGTCTCACTAATGCAGTTCTGTTGTTAAAACACTATCAATGAAACAAGGAGTAGATATCCAAATTTTAGTTAAATAGTTTAACAATGTCAGAACTTAATAATAGCTGAAATGTTATCGTGAACAGTTGTTTCTAAAACACTGTGAAATGTATTTCCACAACTGTATTTTACATATCAAAACTTTGCGATATTAAAACTAAGTAATTACCATAAACTTCTGTACTTACAAGGAATGAAATAAAAAGTGTCCCTGTAATGTCCCCTAGTGGCATAGCACTACGTCTGCGGAGTTACATTTCTAGACTGTTTGTTGTTGTTTTTTTTAATTCGCGCAAAGCTACCGATATATAGCCCTCTATCTGCACTAGCCATCCCTAATTTAGCAGAGGGAAGGCAGCTAGTCAACACAACCAACCGCCAACTCTTGCGCTACTCTTTTACCAACTAATAGTGGATTTACCTCGACATATAACGCCCCTATGCCTGAAAGGACGGGCATGTTTAGTGTGACGGAGATTCTAACTTGTGATCCTCAAATTGCGAGTCAAGCGCCGTAACCACTTGGCCATGCCGGGAACACACACTGGTAGAAACCGGGTTTCGATACCCGTGGTGGGCAAAACACAGATAGCCCATTGTGTAGCTTTATGCTTAACTCTAAACAAACAAATTCCTGTAATGATATAGATAATTTAATATAAAAACCTAACTAGGAGTAGGTGCAGGGTACGTGAAAAGTTTAGAACGATAGGTTATTTGCAGCTTTTCTTAATTTCAGGTACGTATCTGATTATGATGTTGTACAAAGTATGACAAGGTCGAGTTAATCCATCTAAACTTTTTCGAATTACAAGGCCTCTGTGAAAACTCGAAACTTCCCGTATAAAAGTAATACTATATGCAATTGTTGGACTGATGAGATTACCGGTTCAGAGACAATTAGTGAGAGAGAGAGTTAATAAAGCTGTGATCAAGTCAGTGTGTCACTATAAGTGTGTTGGATATATGTGTATATATATAGGTTAGCGAGTAAATTGTGCAAGTAAGTTTATTTTTAGTTTTGCATGGCATTAGTCCTGTAATTTTTGTTGAAAACGTTGTTTGTAAAGTTAGGCCTACCAGTAGGCATAGCCTATAACCTGCATAGAACGATATTGAAGAAATAAATTCATTACCATTAATAGTATTGTACTTTGCTTTATTTTAATATTCTAAAATAACCAGCCAAACAATATAACACAGTATAATAATAGTATAACGTATGAACGATTCTGTTCGGCTCTAATTCTACCTGTACAACTAGTTATTGATAACAGCGACACCTAGGTACAATAAACGAAATTATCCAGAAATACGTTCGCGTTCGGGTAAATAAAACACTACAGAAATATTCTTTTCTACTTCAGTAATTAGTTTTCTTTTATTAATTCATCTACTACTCTTCAACCCATTCAGTATTTTCAATTGTAATAAATAAATAATTATAATTACATGACGCTGTAGTATTGCTCTCTTTACTGTAATTAAGTTTTATCCAAGAAAAGTATTTATCGTGAAATGGGTGTTTCTGCCGTATAATTTTAGTTTTTTTTTGATAATTTCAAACAGCAGTCTAGTTATTTTTGTTTAGTACGCAGCACTTAAAATAGTATTATTTTTATTTTTTATATTAATTTGTTGTATTTTGTTGATATTATAACATCTGTCATTTGATTTTATAGACCTTACTCGTTGTAAAGAGCAGATATCAAATAACAACAATTTTTTATCAATCACAGTTCTTTAACAAATAAAGATTGTCTAAGAAACCATAAAAATACGTTTAACAGGACATGATTCGTTGCCTTCTGGCCATTCCGAGTATTTCATCTTTAACAAAGCACATAACACTTGTAAGGACAGCGACTCTAACTGATATTCTAGTTCCACATAAAGAAAAGTTTCGCTTGACTAGATTATTCATGGCCCATCACATCTTTCCTTCTTCCAAGGACAACGCGTCTAATTAAGCCTACAGCATACTGGACTAGAAGCAGAAGCGTTACGTGAGAGACAAATAAGGCTGTTACGATATAAAAACAACACAATTTGAAACCATTTCACATTAAAGAGAACTTAAAAAATGAGTTAAGCATACGTGTCAGACCTATTATATACTTTATAACATTATGCTTTTGTTCAGTCACCATCTTTCAAGAAGAAACGTATCATGTTTAACATTATTTTAACCACATAATCACCGCCATATCCACAGCACGTGTTTTGTTCATGCATTGCACATAGACCGCCTTACGTCAATTACTCGAAACGTGATTTTATGGTAATATTTTTTAATATGTACAAGTAAAAAAAAAATGAATATCATTCAAACAAACAATCAAGTACCTGGTGTAAAATGCACTGCTATATCGTTACTAAAGGCTTAAACGTTTTAATAAACACTAGGATTTTGTTGTTTCAAACTTACGATATTGGAATTGACAAGATATAGCCATCAACTTATTTGAAGTAAGAACATTACTCTTTAGGGGAACATGATTTCTGAGTCTTTATAATATAAAAGGTATCTCTAAACTAGTATTATATAAGAAGTAACACTACATAACAAGTTGATGTTTGCCAGATTTTTACACTCTGTAAAACAAATACCTGTAAACTAGTCTAATATATTAATAACACATCTTACACTGGTTTTGCGATACTTTCACAGTCTTTATAGTCCAAATGTACATCTAAACTAGTCCAATATAATACTATATAACGCATCTTACGTCGGTTTTGTGATACCTTCAGTCTTTATAGTCCAAATTTACCTCAAAGCTAGTCAAATATAACTCTATAACACATCTTAGGTCGGTTGTCATATTTTCACAGTATTAATAGTCCAAATATACATCTAGCCTAATATAATACAGTATAACACATCGTAGACCGGTTTTGTCATACTTTTACAGTCATTATAGTCCAAATTTACCTCTAAGCTAGTGAAATATAATAATAAACAACACATCTATGGCTGTTTTGTCATACTTTTACAGTCTATACTCGAAATTTACCTGTAAACTAGTCCTATATAATACATATTAAGCCGATTTTGTGATACTTTTAGTCTTAATAGTCCAAAATTAACCCTAAAATCGTCCAATATAATACTATATAACACATCTTATGCTGTTTTGTGATACTTGAAGTGTTTATAGTCTAAATGTACCTCTAAGCTAGTCCAATTAAATACTATATAACACATCTTAGACCAGGTTTGTGATATTTTCAGTCTTTATAGTCTAAAGGTATCTCTAATCTCCTCCAATATAATTATATAACACATGTTAGAATGGTTTTGTGATACTTTCACAATTTATACAGCCCAAAATTACCTCTAAAATCGTCAAATATAACACTAAATAACATATCTTATGCTGTTTTGTGAGATTTTCACAGTCTTTATAGTGCAAATTTACCTCTAAGCTAGTCCAATATAATACCATATAACACATCTATGGCTGTTTTGTGATAGTTTCACAGTCTTTTTAGCCCAAATTTACGTCTTAGTCCAAAATAACACTATATAACACATCTTAAGCCGATTTTGTGATACCTTCACAGTCTTTATAGTCCAAAATTACCTCTAAGCTAGTTCAATATAACAGTAACAGTATATAACACATCTTAGATCTGTTTTCAGACTCTTCTACTGTTTTTATAGCTCTAAGTTATAACACATCTAACAATATATAACACATATTAGATCTGTTTTCAGACTTCTGTTTTTTATAGCTCTAAGTTATAACACATTTATCAGTATATAACACATCTTAGATCTGTTTTCAGACTCTTCTACTGTTTTTATAGCCCTAAGTTATAACACATCTATCAGTATATAACACATCTTAGATCTGTTTTCAGACTCTTCTACTGTTTTTATAGCTCTAAGTTATAACACATCTATCAGTATATAACACATCTTAGATCTGTTTTCAGACTCTTCTACTGTTTTTATAGCTCTAAGTTATAACACATCTATCAGTATATAACACATCTTAGATCTGTTTTCAGACTCTTCTACTGTTTTTATAGCTCTAAGTTATAACACATCTATCAGTATATAACACATCTTAGATCTGTTTTCAGACTACTGTTTTTTATAGCTCTAAGTTACTGGTAAACAACTTGATGAAAGATGAACGAGGTAAAATATGCACTAGTTTGTGAGGCTAATTAATGTAACAAAAACGTATTTCGAGTTCTCCATATTTTACCAAACTACAAGAAGTTAACCATGCACATACTTTACATGGAACTGTAATCGATTATTATTTCTATTCTGACGTGAAACTAGAATTTTAAAATATGAGGTAAAAGTTTAGTATGTTTTGACAGCATCATATTCATAACATTGACGTCTTTCATGTGAACTGTTCTGAATATATCGCTTTGAATCATTGCTTACTGCAGCTTTCGAAACGTTTTTTGTTTGTTTTTGTTCAGGTTTGTTATTCTTGTTTAAGTATGGAAGTTTGAGGTTTCTTCCTTTACTCACAATTTATGGTAATTGAATTGAAAACAAAAGTGTTTCAAGTAACAACTTGGCAGACCTTACTCTAAGCCAGATCTTTATTTAAATTTATTTCTTTAAATTAATACGTGTAATTTCTAATAATGCACAAACACTTAGAGAACTCTTTATATCTTACATGACAGAAAATTCAATAATGTATTGTAAAACGGCTGGGAGGAAATTTAATGCATTATCGTGGCTAACATGCAGATGATTACAAATTTTTTGTTTTTTACCTGCACCACAAGTTGTATCTTTGCAGGTTGAGGGTTTTTCTATAATGATTTTTACCTGCACCACAAGTTGTATCTTTGCAGGTTGAGGGTTTTCTATAATGATTTTACCTGCACCACAAGTTGTATCTTTGCAGGTTGAGGGTTTTCTATAATGATTTTACCTGCACCACAAGTTGTATCTTTGCAGGTTGAGGGTTTTCTATAATGATTTTTACCTGCACCACAAGTTGTATCTTTGCAGGTTGAGGGTTTTTCTATAATGATTTTTACCTGCATCACAAGTTGTATCTTTGCAGGTTGAGGGTTTTTCTATAATGATTAATTAGTGGAAACAAATCTTTATCACCAAAACAAATAATTATGTACCCTTTAAACATTAGTTATACGCTCACTCCTGGAACTGCGCTATGAAGAGAAGTGTATTATTTAACGTAGACAAGATTCGTAAACACATATTACTGTTTTATTAAACATGAAAACTAATCAAGTAGAAATATTATATAAGTTAGAAATCAGAATATAAGGTTGACCTTTAGAGGAGAGTTTAACGAAGATAGCTTCTCTTAAGAAAGTACCATTGGTCAATTCTCACCCTACGTTTTTATTTTTCTGAAAGGGTGATGGCTTTTGGAATGCTTGCAGGTGTTGTGGATGCAGTTAATACAAAGGAGTTTAAGATAAAAGTTGATGATTATTTGAATGATAAGAGGACACTTTGAATGTTTTATTTTAATTTTAAACTTTCACGTTACATGCTTGACAGTTAATCATAATGAACAAGGGTGGAAATACTCAAGTCCATCCTTCGTGGGCTCAGCATGACCAGGTGGTTAGAGCACTCGACTCATAATTTGACTATCGCTGGTTCAAATCGCTGTCACACCAAACATGCTTGCTCTTACATGTATTCATCAAGTAAAAGATTATGGTTTGTTTTGAATTTCATGCAAAGCTATTCAAGAGCTATCTGTTCCTAATTTAACAGTGAAAGACTAGAGGGAAGGCAGTTATTCAACTCCACCCCTTGCTAATTCTTGCACTACTCTTAAGGACTAGTGGGATTGAATATCATGTTATAATGTCCCCACCCATAGTTAAGAGGGCGATGATTATGTTCATCCCTTTAAGCTGGTAATTTTGTTACCACTGATGAAAGTAACAAACACACACACTGTAGCCATAAAGTGATGTGTTTCACACCACCGGAACCAAGAAAGCAACACCTAAGAGGACAAACTTTCTCCCCACACATGAAGGATCACCCAGTTTAGAATTTTAGATCCATTCTCACTACCCAACCAAGTGGACAAGGAGTATTCCATTTGCCCCTAGAAATATGTTGGTGACATGGAGCCTGTATTCAAACAAGGACCACATTATATTGATCAAAGAGAATGGACATGCACTCCCCAACCACATAGCCTGGTGTCAAATCTAAACTGGTATTATGTGTAAGCTCCTGATGCCACTCCTACTCACATCTGGGTAAAACATCTAGGGACCCTAGTAGGAGGGCCCCCAACTTTACTCTCTTCTCCAACAGTGGAAGAACACTCTTAAACACTCTGGAGAAAAACCCTCTGTCTTTCACCCCAGTGATTGCAAACTGGATGTGGTAAGAACTTCCAATCACCAATAGTAGCCATGGATAGGGTGGAGGTAAAATTTGTTTGGGAGTTCTGAGGAACAGTGCTCTGGAAACTGTGCAATCAGATTTTTGAAAGCAAACTGATTACAACTTGTTCAATCTGACACTCATCAGGAACAGTCAGGATCCCCTTTAGCTTTACTTATGATTATCCATGAGTGGTGGTCTATAATAAGGTAAAACCCATCCAGAAGGTGCCTGGATGGTCTTATGGGACACCCATTTTGACAGAACTTGTTTCATCCTGCAACAATTATAGTGAAATTGGTCGCTAGTGCAGAATAGAGAAGAGAAAACATACCTGACTGGGCAACACTTGTTCAAAAGTGGGATCCAGTGAGAAATAAATGGATCCTGGAAATAAAAAGAGTATATGATTTAGAAAATACCTTTGGTTAAATTCTAATACATATATATATATGGTCAAAATAGTTACAGGGAGTAGTTGAAAACCCTTAGGAAACTGCCAGATTATGCAAGTAATGAAATACGAAATTATTAGGAATAGTCCACGTATCAGCCTGCCCAATGTCTTAAAGAGGATAATTCAACTGAGCAGCTAATGACAAACCTGGTAGATATGATTTGCAAAAGATCCTTATCCTGTAATGATAATTTATAATATGGTGTGCAAATCATTTTATGAAGCCACCTTGTGAGGGTAACGGGAGATAAGTCACAGGAAATAGAAGAGTTGCAGCTAATGAGCAGTCTGTTCCTAGTACAAGCTACATAACACTCAAGAGCCCTAACAGGACATAACAAAGCAGTCATAACTGGAGAGGTCTAAAGGTTAGAAATGACTAGCAAATGGATTGGTGAGAAGGATCTATTCCCTTTTCTAGCAGCAGAGTCTTGGGAGGAAAAGAGCTATTGAGTTAAGCAAGACAAATGTGGAATGATAAAAAGAGTCCTATGCACATGAAATGCAAATATCTTTGACAAATGATGTAAACAAACCAACAACAAAACAATTTGAGAAAAAGGTGAAACAAAGAATATGAACCTAAGGGTTTAAAAGGAGGATAAGCCAACACGTAAAACTGTAAAATTCCCAAAATGTTGTTAATTGAAAAGATCATTTGGGCTCAAGAATATGGCAGGCTTTTAGTAGAACTTATAGAAGCAGGGATTCAAAAACATTCTGATGATTAGAATACTTAAAAATAGTGGACAAAGGAGCCTTATATAAAGCCACTGTAGATGAAGCAAGCTCCCTCTACAATACCAAAGTTAAAAAGTGAGATACGATAAACACTTTGGATGAAGAGGGTTCTAATTTATTTCAATACACTATTGATGATAAATATTCCACTTCCCTTGGTAATTAATCATGACTGGCTTATGAAGAGACTTAGTTAAAAGTAGAGAAACCTTAGAAGTTAAACCATTATGTTGGGCAAAGGACCCCATAACTTCCACACATGGCTAATGTTTGATCAAGGTTGTCTCAGAGATTTCTAATGTGGAACAGTGTGAAGTGGACATTCCTGTGGATACTGAAGAATCAGAAACAATGTTTTAGTCAGCTAATAATAAGCAACCAAGAGAACTTGAAGAGTAGAATGAACTATAAAACCCAGGGCAATAGCTAAATCAGAGGAAATGCAAACAAATATAAACCTGTCCAATCCAAAACGAACACATCTCCTGCCAATGCTTGAATATCAGGTATTGGAAACTCAAACAACTGCAGTTGAGAGAATTCTAATGAATTGTAAAGACATCAGTTGTTGAAGAATCTAACCAATAGCACATCTACTGAAAAACCTCATGATGTAGTTAGCCATTCTATCAGAAGAATCCTGTTGGGTCAAGACAAGTGATTTGCAATTAAATTCATCACTCCTGGAACCTGACAAGCTAAAAGAGTAATAAGATGGAAATGAGCCTAGCAGAGAAAATCCAAGATGCAACAAAAAGATCTCGAGGATGTGTGCCTCCTTGACAAGAAGTCTAAGATACAAGTGTGCCTCCTTGACAAGAAATCTAAGATATAAGTGTGGAACTATTGAAATGTATTATGAGTTTTATTCCTTAATATAGGGGACCTTGAACAACTACCTGACATGTTACAAGAAGTCCGAGAACGTTGATACGGAGGGTAGATTCATCTTCTGTCCCAGAACCTTGACAATAAGTTCCCCTATTCCTGAAAAGATGGGTACGTGAACAGCTGGATCTCTAGATGAGGGTGGTGGAGGGACTACCTCAATAATAGTGTTGTTCAGATTCGACTATCAGTTGCATTGCGGTGTGATGAAACAGGATGATACAAAGAACTGGAATGCATGATCCACTAACTGTGCTGTGACCAATGAAGGAAACTCATAAGTGTTTGTCCCAAAGGAATGAAAAGCTTGAGGGATGCCCACATCCTCAAGAGAGAGAAAGAACCATTTGTGCAGTAGGAAGAGACGGAAGTAAGTTAATAGTCTGACAGCTCTTTCTATAGCTTGAAGCCTGAGAGGAGTTGTTTGAGTTTGACTTAAATAAGTACCCAAATGGACAAGATAGTGTCAATGATGAAATAGATTTTCCAGTCTGATAAGAAAGCCCACCACTGTGGCTTCTGAGAGGAGAATTTGAGAGTATTGTTCTGCTAACTTATGGGATAGATAACCTTTTACTGGTAACCTTGTTTTTGTTCTGTTCCAGCTACCGTCAGGCATGGTCAGGGTATTTTATTTAGTGCCCTGGCCGTAAAAGTGGATTTTTTTCAGGGGTACTCTCATTCCCCCTACAGTAAAATTTAAAAGTGGACTTTTTCAGGGGTACTCTCATTCCTCCCTACAGTAAAATTTAAAAGTGGATTTTTTCAGGGGTACTCTCATTCCCCTTCCCTACAGTAAAATTTAAAAGTGGAGTTTTTCAGGGGTACTCTCATTTCCCTCCCCTACAGTAAAATTTAAAAGTGGAGTTTTTCAATTCATAAAATTCAGTAAAATTTAAAAGTGGATTTTTTCAGAGGTACTCTCATTCCCCCCTACAGTAAAATTTAAAAGTGGAGTTTTTCAGGGGTACTCTCATTCCCCCTACAGTAAAATTTAAAAGTGAATTTTTTCAGGGGCACTCTCATTCTCCCCCTACAGTAAAATTTAAAAGTGAATTTTTCAGGGGTACTCTCATTCCCCCCAACAGTAAAACTTAAAAGTGAATTTTTTTCAGGGGTACTCTCATTCCCCCCAACAGTAAAATTTTCGTGAGTAGTTGGATCCTATGATTCCAACTCTGAAAAGAAACCAATCCAAATAATATTCAAGCATTTTTTAATTAACAAAATGTTGCTAGACCGTAGTCAACGTCTCATTAGATAGTGTTTTAAAATCTTCAATTTGTAAATCTTTTATGAATTGGTTATTTCTTCAAACTGGTATACCTAAATCACAGCCCCATTCATCAAACTAGCAAGACCACTTCAGCTGCAAAACACCACCTTGGGAAACCTTTAATCACTTTTCATTTTAAAAGGCAAATTACACTTGTTGTCACATACTTATCATAGTGTTAATTTCAAATTAAGTTCTTATAATCTACCACTATCCTTCTTTTGTTTATTTATTTTTGAATTTTTTTACCAAATATTAGTTCTACAATAACTGAAGCAAGCAGTAACAAACTAGTGATGGCATTAAGTTTCTGAAGTATCTAACGTATCTTATTTTTAGTTTGAACTCTGACCCAGTCTCCACATATTCATGGTCATAACAGTAAACATGGAATTACAAATTGAGCCCTTAACATAATCGTGTGTGACAGTTATCAGCAAGAACAAATAAATGAAAAAAAATTATCTTAATATAATCCAGAAACATGAAAAAAACAACATATCAAAAAAAAAAGTTAAATTGATTTACATACCACTCATGACTAAATAGGTTGTTTTTAAACTATTTCTTTACTGCTAGGTTTTGTCTTTGCATATTTTTGGATTAACTTTTAAAATGTGTGCATGTGAGAGTATATATTTGTGTACATATCTGTAAGTCAGGGCCTTGAAGTATATTGCAGCATTATGAAGCATGGAAATTTTCTACCGATTCTCAAAGATGACATTTTGGTTAATATAAAATATATTTTATAAATATTGCAGATTTAGTTAACTGTAGTGGTGTTTACATTACTCTAAAGAGTAATTCAATAAACAAGGAAACAAGCTGGATGTAGCCAATACACAGAATCATGGCATTTACACTAGTGAATAAACTAATGTCAGTTGACTTAATGAAACTCCACTGAGAAAAGGCTTAACAAACCAATGACAAAAAGAAATATTTTATTTTGCATGCAACTTAGTCACTGAAATCAGATGTAACAGGATAGACTAATTAACAGATCAAGATAAAAAATAAATGCAAGGTTTTCACACCACCATCACCAGTAGGACTGGAATAGTAAAGTCAAAGTGAAACAGTACTTCCATAGACTATATGTGGATAATTTCACTATGCTACTAGAGATGGTTTTCATACATATTATTAGTTATAACTTTATATATATATATACTGTAACATTTATGCTGCCATATGTCTAAACTTTCTCAAATGTACAATTAACAAATCAGTATACTGTGAAGCATATGTATATAAATATATAGTTTTCAAACTGCATTAAAAGCATGCAATAATTTTACCAGAACACAGTCCAGTACAATCTGGATACACGTTATTCCTAAGGCACATTATTATTTCACTGAAAGAAAATTTAAATGATAAAAAATATCAGATCTGAAGTTTTAGCTCCAAAATAATTATTTTAAATATTATAAAAATGTATGTAGATACTTTAAGAGATCCATACTAAATAAGAAAAAAAAATAATAAAGGGAAAAACAAAGATTCTAGAATTACTCAACAGTTTGGTCCCACACACTCCATAAGTGCTAGTGTTTTTTTACTTCACTCTTTAATGTGCTTCATTATGTGTTCGAATTTTTCCCCTTTGTGTTACATGTAGACATGCCTCAGTAGACAGCCAGAGAATTTACTGGTCCACCAAAAACAGCTTTAATCACAAATTAATCGTTTCTCTTGCAGTGCCAATGGACATGATAAATGCTGTGCTTCATTTAAAGTTCATTGTTCTCAAGATCTATAATAATTAGCTAAAATTTTCCAAGCAGTCTGGGCCATGAAGCCATCTGGTGGGTCCTCTCCATTTCGAGCTAATGTTCGCATCTTGGTTCCGGATATAAATTCAAAGTCGTCTTTCCTTTCTGGATCAAAAAAATCCATTTTCTTTTTTGTTTTGTCATATGCTGCCACTCGGAATGGTATGATTTCCAGCTGAGTAAGACCAGGAGCCAT
The DNA here is from genome assembly GCF_004210375.1 of Tachypleus tridentatus. NCBI lineage: Eukaryota > Metazoa > Arthropoda > Merostomata > Xiphosura > Limulidae > Tachypleus > Tachypleus tridentatus. The sequence goes on from NC_134831.1 coordinate 93,613,443, forward strand.
TATAAGCACCTGCAGTAGAAGTAATAAAGTTGTCTTAGATGTAAAATGCAGAGCTAAAAATGAACATCAAACTTTTGAAACACAATTAAATATTTAATCTCATGAAACTTCAAAGGATTTACAAGTCTGAGCTAAAACAAGAGATACTGTGTGCTTTGGGATTTTGTGTTCAGAATAGGGCAGCAACATAAGAGCTTTGCTGTCAGAAGAACAACTCCTGTGCTCCTATGGTGTAGCAGTAATACGAGAAGAACCTATGTACTGCTTTACAGTAGTTCTTATTAACAACAATGCTTAGAACATGGCATTTTGTGTGCATTATTGAAGATTGAAAATACAGCCATTGTTCAATAATGTTTTGGTCAACATTAAACGTTGAGTGGTAAACTGACAAAACACAGACAAAACTTAATAATGTGGTATACAGTTTGATATCTACCCTTCAAGTATTATTACAGAGCTCAGTACTTGACAAATGACTAAGCTCAGCACCTACGAGTGAAAGTAAAAAAGGAAGTCATACTGTGTGAACTACACTATATCTACTATATCCTCTGCCCTGTACTTGACAAATGACTAAGCTCAACACTTACGAGTGAAAGTAAAAAAGGAAGTCATACTGTGTGAACTACACTATATCTACTATATCCTCTGCCCTGTACTTGACAAATGACTAAGCTCAACACTTACGAGTGAAAGTAAAAAAGGAAGTCATACTGTGTGAACTACACTATATCTACTATATCCTCTGCCCTGTACTTGACAAATGACTAAGCTCAACATTTACGGTGAAAGTAAAAAAGGAAGTCATACTGTGTGAACTACACTATATCTACTATATCCTCTGCCCTGTACTTGACAAATGACTAAGCTCAACATTTACGAGTGAAAGTAAAAAGGAAGTCATACTGTGTGAACTACACTATATCTACTATATCCTCTGCCCTGTACTTGACAAATGACTAAGCTCAACACTTACGAGTGAAAGTAAAAAAGGAAGTCATACTGTGTGAACTACACTATATCTACTATATCCTCTGCCCTGTACTTGACAAATGACTAAGCTGAGTACCTACGAGTGAAAGTAAAAAAGGATGTAATACTGTGTGAACTACACTATATCCTCTGCCCTGGCCGGGTCATGCCACAAGAACACAATATGGGCCTGATTGTATAGTTTACAGGCCCTATCAGCTTCGCTCTTCCACCAGTATGGAGCGTTGTTGTCTTGGCGTTGCTTGATGGTGGGAAGCTACTTAAGGGGAGCATTAGACAATCAATACAACTTCCAGTTGTGTTGAATATTAATTCTATATTCCAAACATTTATCCACAAAACTGGGGAGTTTAAGAGTGGGTCTTGATGTTTTGTAGAAGTAACAAAACTAAACCCAAACTACATCTAATGATACCTATAATAAGTGACATGATAGTTCTGTATGTATAGTTAAAGTTAAAACCACAGCAACTGTAATTAAAATTAAACACTAGATATACAGTGAACACTGTAGTCGTGTCTATTAATGAACACGTGGTAACAGTGTATCAAACAAAAAATGAAATACAAACTTAACTCTAAATCATGATAACTTGTATCAAACCTGCACTTTATTACTTACACAAATGATGAACTGTATTTATACATCAGTTGGTAACTGTATAATAAAATCTCACATCTCATACCATGTTAATTAACCAAAATTCATGACTTACACAGTAAATATATCTAATGTAATGTTGCTAAGACACCATATTACATACATTATGATATGACAGATGATGAACTTAAGAACTGTACTTTTCTTTAACTCAGTTCATGCTTGTGAGATATACCACATTATGTACATTATAATATGACAGATAATGTTTTACATAACTTAAAAAGTCACAAATCATTCAACTGTTTTCTTCAGATAACTTTATTGTACGTAATATTCCTGTAATATTTACTGTGTTGGTCACACAGCCTGGTTAATTAAATTCTTCAGAACTTTCCTTAGGAAAGAAGAAAGATGAGAGATCTCTTAGAATCAAGAAAAGTAATGAAGAAAAATAACTTAAACGATGATTTATTGGAAGTCCCAAGGTTTTCAGTTTGTTTTTTGAAAGCATTATAGCCAAACATATCACTAACAACAAGAGTATTCCATCTATGAAACAACACATTTTAGTTGTTACAAGTAATAACAGCATACTTAATTAGCTATACCCACTAATGGATTCATTTGTAGGTTTCATTTACATAGATGGCTTGATTGATTAAAAGTAAATTAATACAAAGCACTAATACTTGTCTACCTCTCCAATGATGAAAATGGAGACAGATAAAAATTTTAAGTGAGTTCATTTTTAAACATTCATTTTATACTTCCACGAATATAAATCATATTCAATAAATCAGTTCTTACCTTCCTACCATGAGTAGGGTCATACAAATCTTTCTTTGTGCTTGGGTGAAGCATTCCAGCTGGGTCTCTTCCTACTATGTAAAAGTTAGCTCCTGTAGCCATACGTGCCTTAGCGTGCCACTGAACCTAAAGTGTTGTTTGTATTAATACATAATACAATAATAATAACATCTCATGTCCCATTAAAAGATAGAGAAATGGCAAAATGATTTGACGTGTTATATAACTTAGTACAGTAGCCTTGAGCCTAAGTTCTCCAAATATTTTTCTTCAGTAAAATCACACAACTGAACAAAGACAAAAATATGAGAAATCTGTGTTTACTAAAGCTAACTAATAACATTATGGTGTGTGTGTGTGTGTTTAGATTTATGTTAATAACATCTGTTACTAACAGAGCATCTACTGGCATCTGTTACTAACAGAGCATCTACTGGCATCTGTTACTAACAGAGCATCTACTGGCATTGTTTGTTTTTGTGTTAATAACATCTGTTACTAACAGAGCATCTACTGGCATTGTTTGTTTTGTGTTAATAACATCTGTTACTAACAGAGCATCTACTGGCATTGTTTGTTTTGTGTTAATAACATCTGTTACTAACAGAGCATCTACTGGCATTGTTTGTTTTTGTGTTAATAACATCTGTTACTAACAGAGCATCTACTGGCATTGTTTGTTTACTAACAGAGCATCTACTGGCATCTGTTACTAACAGAGCATCTACTGGCATTGTTTGTTTACTAACAGAGCATCTACTGGCATTGTTTGTTTTTGTGTTAATAACATCTGTTACTAACAGAGCATCAACTGGCATTGTTTGTTTTGTGTTAATAACATCTGTTACTAACAGAGCATCTACTGGCATTGTTTGTTTTGTGTTAATAACATCTGTTACTAACAGAGCATCTACTGGCATTGTTTGTTTTGTGTTAATAACATCTGTTTAACAGAGCATCTACTGGCATTGTTTGTTTTGTGTTAATAACATCTGTTACTAACAGAGCATCTACTGGCATTGTTTGTTTTTTTGTGTTAATAACATCTGTTACTAACAGAGCATCTACTGGCATTGTTTGTTTTGTGTAACAGAGCATCTACTGGCATTGTTTGTTTTTGTCTTCTGTGGTAAACTATCAAACCCTTCTTCTGTTAGATCAAACTGTCACGAAGAACACAAAACTGCTTGAAGTTAAAATGGTATTGTTTGTCCATATTTTTCAATAAACTACTATGTTAAAAAAAATATTTTACGAGAAGTATCATTTGCCAACACATAAAGTAAGGACTTAGTAAAAAAACTCATTTATTGTGGATGGTTCAATCTATTGTATCTATTTATGTAATCCTGATTTTTACTATTTTGTTTTTCAAATTTCTCTAAAGAAAATGTTTTACACACCTCGGTTGGACCATACATCATTGGAGAAGGAAATATTGCAAGTACTGTAGTTTTGGATCCAGCACGTGTTCCTGTAGAACTGCCTTGTGCTGTTCCATTCTCACATACAAAGGAACGTCATCGTCTTTAATCCACCCTCCTGAAAGGATAAGATACTCAGACCAAAAGTTGTGAAATTAATATTAAAACAACATGGGACCTATGGCTGTTCCACCCTCTAAACTAAATTAATTTTTCAAAAATCATAGAGCCAACCTTATCATTCATATAACTATCAAGCTTTCTCTGAAACTCAGTTAAATTTACTGCCTCCAAAACATCCAGAGGTAACCCATTTCAAAGGCCAACTCTGTTAGAAAAATGGAACTGTCTCAACTTAAGATGACTCCTACCCTATCACAATTTATATTTGTGACCCCTAGTCCTACTATCCTCACTGTTAATTATAAGAAAAAAATGATACATCAACACTATCAATTCCATTTACAATCTTAAATATCTCAATCAGACCATCCCCAAACTCTTCGGCCAATCACCTCCTAATCTATGAAATCACAGAAACTTACACACCAATAAAATATTATTTTTCTAAAATATCTAATTTATTAATAATCCAGCTATAACTACAGTATGTTCACATAAAAATACTTTTAATCTTTTAACTTCTCATTATAACACTGATAACTAACCTCAACCTATTTTATAATGTCATTCGACAAACACTCAGACAGAACTTAATTCCACTATGACACAGTCATTACTGCCTAACAAACGGTGTCTGCCAAAAACAGCACATAAAATAAACTACAAAACGTTTACATTTAGACATGCTAATTTATTCTTTATCATCATTAATTCAAGTTTTCTCCTCACATCTTGTAGAACAAACCTCATTCTAGAAAACCAGTTAAATGTTTGTCCTCACTGATTACAATTTATCTCAGACAACCAGGATTCATTTAGAAAATAAAGTTTTATTTAATACACTTTTATAACCAGTGTTATGAAATGAGTAATTATTACAAATTGTCTATTTAATACAATCAAAACAAGGTTAAAGGTCAAACTATAAAGGTTTCAAATAAGGCTCTGGTTGCACTTGGTTTGACGTATTAAAATTAAAATCGATTATTTATCTAGTGTACTGATTCATTAAAAAACAAAGGTGATTTGTAATTCAAATCAGATTTCATTTTCAATCATCATATCATCTGGGATACAATGATTTCTTTCTCTCTTATTTGAATTTCCTTTAAAACTAAGACCAGCTCTTCAATAGTATTCTTGTGTAGGCTTGCTAATATTTCATTTATTGTTGTTAAGAGTTCTCTAGTGAATCTTGTGTCAACACTAGTAACACCCCATACCTAATGGATGAAGCAACAGAACTGGCTTCTTGTAACCCCTCTCCAGCAGTTTACGTTTGGTATCTTTCATTAATAGTGCATGCCCGTTATGAACAGGGTTACGTAGTTGGAATGCAAAGACAGCATCTGCCTGGAGGAAACAAAGAAACATTAGAAAAGGCATCTAACAATGTTGCTTTATTTGTTGAATGATGAAATAATATGACTTATATGTTGTTGCAATACTGTTTTGAAACATTAAAATTTTAAAACCAAAGTTACTTTGGTGTCACCAGTTCATACTTTTGCCTAACCTGTAACCATCAGTTAATATTAAAATAACATTTAATAATTGGAAAATACACTATAAATTTCATGAAGAAACTAATCCTAAAATCTTAGATGAATTCAGGGAACATACCACATAAATAATATTATACATGCGTTGTACTATATTCCTTTTAACCATAGCTTGCTCATAAAATACTATTCCATCAGTTGTTTTATGATATGCAAGGCTATTCGACCAATTATCTCATAAACCTCTAGCTTCTTGGAATTTATTTCAAATCAGAGTTGGTAGGAGAGAAAAACTTTATGAAGCTGTCAGAAGAGAAAACTAGTTATGTTCATTATTAAAGTCAGACAGTTGTGTAACGAACAACTAATTAGTCATGGATGATAAAACAGGTTATGTTCTTTTATTAAAGTCAGGTAGTTGAAAACAAATAACTAATTAGTTATAGATTATAAAACTGGTTATGTTCGTTATTAAAGTCAGGTAGTTGAAAACAAACAACTAATTAGTTATAGATTATAAAACTGGTTATGTTCGTTATTAAAGTCAAGTAGTTGAAAACGAACAACTAATTAGTTGTAGATTATAAAACTGGTTATGTTCATTATTAAATCAGATGGCTGGTGATTAGTATGGAATTTGTAAACTCCACTAAATGAGTTCAATACACATGAACTGTCCATTACTTTGAACTTTTATTGTAGGTCATACATAACAGAATGTAGAAAACACATGGTCAACCACAATACCTCATCTTATTTGTCCTTCAATGTACAACATATTTTACACAGTACAAACATCAAACAGACAAAAGTTGTGATATTATGCCAACTAACAATAAGAATGTGACTTCTTTTGTAAGAAAACACACAGAAAAACATAATTCTGAACTAAAAACGTTTTCAATTATTCTATAAATACTTTAGGAAAGTGTATTACTAAGTAGTGATAAATTATTACTAGAAGCTTCTGATAATTTTAATACTGCACGCTATCTCAAAGAAAGTAGACAAATGTGTAATTAATAATCACATGACAAAAACAGAAAAGATTTAACACATCAGAAGCCCATTTATAGCATGTTTTGCTGAAGAGAGATTAAAAGTAAAACAAAAATATAGTAAAGCTAGGTCAGAGTTGGCTGTTACTTAAATGAAGGTTCTCACTTCCATCTCTTTGAATTTGGCTCGAAGTTCCATTGGAGAAAGACGGAAATCATCCAAGCTATCATTCCATCTGATTCTCTCTAATACTTCCAGATCTCCTCCAACTAACCAGTCTCCACTTTCATAGATCATCTAATATCAAACAATGTAACATAGGCTGTTAATTTATATAGTAACTTAATGAGCTATTGTGGCTTGTACAGATACAAGTTTCTGGTCTTAATTATGATTTCTGTAAAGATCATGTTATCTTTTAGAAGTAATCTTCTGCAATATTACTTAGAGTAAGATATTCTAAGTATCAAATGTATAACTATAATAAAGATATATATTATATCACAACCTCAACAGCCGATAAAAACATTATATCACAAAATCAAAACCTGAGAAAAATATATTACATCACAAAGTTAACAACTGTAAAATTATGTTTAATCACAAAATTACGAACTGATAAAACTGTCACATTACAAAATTTACTGATAAATATTAAGTTAAAACATCACAAACTTACCAGCTGACAAAATCTTGTTACATCACAAACTTAACAGGTAATAAAATTATGTGGCGTCACAAAATCAACAACCAATAAGAATGCACATCATAATAAAACAGTTTGAAACTAAAATTTAAAGACATTTACTCCAGATTATATCATTTTAGTCTAATATTTAAATACATCAACTAAAACTATTTTTTTGTTACTCCAGATTATAATCACTTTGGTCTAATAATCTAACACATCAACTACAGTGTTTCTTGAAGTTTAGGTTCTTTTCACTTTTGAACTCGATTGGAATGTTTTCCAAAGAGGTTTAATGTCCACACTGCCCATAAATATCTCACATTGTAGAAACATGTTAGAACATATAATATTACTGGATGTATGCCACAGTTACTGACCTTTACATAAGGATGACCAAGGTCATTTGTACCAAATTGTCTACAGCATCGCTCTTCTTTCCTATGCTCATAAAATTCAGGATGCCGAAGGATAGCGTAGCACTTGCCCTGATGTCTCAGAGCAATGGCCGAAGAGTCTATCAGATTTTCCTTGTCTTCTGTAGAAACTGGCAGTACAATGGGAATCGACTGGTTTGTCACACCATCTGTTTTTAAAAAATGTGTTTGCATGCTCAAGTAACCATTATTTACACAAACTACCCATGCAATTATAAATGAAACATCTTTACAGAACACAGAGATTTCCTGACTGTTTAGTTGGTGCCTTTAACTTAGATAAAGAACCAATGGAATTAATAGATAAGTAATAATTAAGATTAATAATATATAATCAGTAAACATTCACCTTTATACAAGACATTAAAAAATAAGACATTTCTACTTCTGACCTTTACCATTTATTTCTACCTTATTTTAAAGATACAGAATAAGCTTTCTCTTCTCTGCTCACCACATGTATCAAAACCTAGTTTCTTGCAGTATAAGTTTAGAAACATACTGCTGTGCCAATATGGAAAGGGGATTTTTTGTTGTTGTTGTTAAGAGAGCATGAATGCTGCCCAGAAAGGTAGAATATATCCTGTAAATGTCCAAAACGTACCCCAATTTATTTTAATTTCCAAAGTTTATCTTAGTTCAGACTAACTCTTCAGATTCCATCAAAGTCTGGACCTATTTTCAAGAGCAGCAGGTTAGTAAGGTTTTAGAATAGTTCAGTAACTATGGTCACATTACAAAACTTAAAGCACCCACTGCACCCTTCACTTTCATTCAAATGTATGTTGATTTATACCTTGTACATTAATTAACAAGTCATCTCAAATTTTCGTCCAAGTTCACTTAAAAAGAAACATGAAAATGAATACAGGTAACTGACAGATAAAAACCTTAAGAAGTTTTTAAAATATGAATTTTAGATTTTATTGTGTATATATATATATTTTGATTTCAATTACATCTTTTCCTTTCATATGGATTCCTTCACATTTTAGAAAGGAAAAACTGAAGAAATATGATATATAATATGAATTTTAGATTTTATTGTGTATATATTACATTGTTTGATGTATTTCAGTATATAAATTTCTCTTTGATATGCATAAGACATTTCTTCAACGTTTAGGATTTTAAAACTATTTCTCTTTGATATGCGCATTTCTTCAACGCTTAATCAGCTTGTACTGAAACAAGAAAACAAATAGTTATAGAATTATAACAATAAAAAGAAGGTTTAAAATATTATTGAAAATATGTATTCTGTCCTTACTTAGTTACAAGAGGTGATAAGTAAGGTTACTTGAGGTTATATATAAATGTGCGAGTTGGTCCTTTTCTGTGGCTTAACAATCATTAAGTTTTATCAAGGAAACAATAATAAATTAATTAGCACATGGAAATGAAGATATTAAATGAACTGAGTAGTGACACACAAGTGTACAAATTTGTTGGACAAACTAAATATAAAGAGGGAATTATAAAACAAATTAAATCTAATGAAAATGTTTGTTATTATAATTTTTAGAATCATAGAAAAATTAAATTCACTCAAAATATTAACATAAATTTTGTGCTTAAAGATCTTAATATTTGATAAGATGATGTTGTGGGTACATGTGGATGATGCAATTCCTCAATCTTAGCAACTTAAGAACCAAAGATGCAAAAAATAATCAAATAACTGTATACTATATATAGTCCTGTCTAAAGAATAATTTTATATTGTCTTTCATTTCTTTCCTGAAGACTATTAAAATAACATGTCACCATGTGTGTGTTCATTTAAAATAACTAGTCACCAGGCTAGTGTTAATTTAAAATGACCTGTCACCAGGCTAGTGTTAATTTAAAATAACCTATCACCAGGTATGTGTTCATTTAAAATGACCTGTCACCTGTAGGGCCATCTTACCTCACATCAATGACATTTTTCTGCATAGGCTTCAAGTACAATTCATATCACTGCTTCACACTAATAACCAGGTTCTCTTACACCACTATCCAAAATAATACACAACTTTCTCATGGACTTCCTGATCCCCCACCAAAATAATTAAATTAGAACAGATAAATACAGCAATTATTTTAAACTTCTTTTATCAGTTACATATGAGCCATTTTATACGTTCTTAAAGGTAAAATATTCTCCAACCACAAGAATTTCATTTTCTTAGTGTCTAGAAAATGTCTACTTTCAATCTTTGTTTAACTAGAACTGATATTTACAATAAAACAGGGCTTGTGTTTCCTCTTGACATTGGTTTTAACTGGTAAACAAACCACATCCAAATTAAAGTTACCATCTTAACCCATCTTCTACTTTAACAACTCACTTAGGGTTACATGTCAACAGTTATACACTTAGGGTTACATGTCAACAGTTATAAACAGTATACATCCATAATATATCTTGCTTTTCTGGCAAAATTTGAACCATAATATTCATTAACTTGCAACAAGTGAAACCAGCTAGTTTTGCTAGAGGTTCTAAGCATAATTAATGTGTAGCTAAAGAAACTTTTCAGAACAAAGAAAATAATCAGTATACCAACTCTGTCAACAATTCATCTACTAATCAGGATCACTAGGTTAATTCCCTGTTTTCTTCTTGCTACCTCTTGTCAATTGCACTTTTGCAATTGTTTTTTTAAAAAAAAAACTTAACTGACAACTTATTATAACTTCTCAGGCCAGTTATTCTCTAAGACTAAGTCTTAGTCACAAAGACTATTAAGACTATAAACTCAATGCAGAAGAGTTTCACCAATGTTTATTTAAGAAATTATTGAGTTGAAAATTAACAAATAATTAGATAAATATATACTTCTTACTGAAACTAATCCCTATTATACATTCAAGTTCAGTCTTAACACTAAACAAAAGTCAGTTATCAGTTGGTTTTAAGCATTTTGAAGAGTATTACTTACCTAATTTTTTTCTATCTGTTTGTTATTAAGCACAAAGCTACACAGTGAATATTTAACTCTTGAAGAAATGCAAAGAAATGTGTAGTCAGTAAATAAAACCAAAGACATGCAAGTATTCTCACCCACCATCTAGAAGACAGCCAAAGTGCATGCACTGTAGGTACTCTCTTTCCCTCATGAATCCTTTCATGGGTGTAGCCCAACCTTCGGACAAAACCTGAACCCACTGCAAGTCCACATCAGTAATGTTGATAAATGGAAGCGATTCAGCTTCGTCCTTTGCCGAATTTTCTCGATTCTTAGAAACAAATAGCTCCTTTACACTATCAACTGCTGACTCTGGAATGATACCCTAAAGCATGATAAAAACAACTGTTACAAACTCCAATTATTTCTGGTGGCTTGCAAGAATAAAATAATATAAAAACACAAATAATTGAGAATCACAAATATTAACATGTAATTTTACTTCAGTATATCACAAACATAGCCAACATGGAATACTTAGAGATAAGTGTTGAGCAGAGAACAGCTATATTCATATCTATTAGATCTTCAGAATTAGCAACTGGCATTTTCTGTACAATAGTTATACATTTCAAATTAAAAGTCAGAACAGGAAAATACAAAAGAAAGCTGAAAGAGAGTCCACTCAATGTCATCAGGACTGGACACCTTTCTTTACAGGAATTTTACACCATAATCACACAAGAAAGAAATGACAAGACAGTAAAAAGCCTAAAAGTGTTAAAATTTATCATCATAGTATGTGAAATGCGTAAATGTGCACTAACAAGTGTAATGAAAGAGACAAGAAAATTCCACAGGCTAAAACTCAACCCAATAGACTGGTTGGTTGATTTAGTGTTTTATGGCACAAAGCAGCTAGGCTACCTGCGCCAAACGTCCAGTAAAAAGGTAAAAATAAATTAAATGTAGTAAAATACATAAAAGGAAATCAAGGTAAAACATCACTGAAAAACAGAAAAAGCATAAAACCAATGTTGATACCTAGTCTACAATGTTAAGAGAGAAAGCAGAGTAAGAGAAGTTGAAAAGGACTTACTCTAGCAAAATGGTAATGATCATTACCCGCCAGGAAGACTAACAGGTAAGTACAGGAACCACCATCAGTCACCTGAACTTGGTCTTTCCAGTCCTGGTTCTGGGTTATTTGTCAATATGGCCAGTACCAAAAGGTAAAGTAATAAAACTGTTAAAAGACATGCAGCAAAATTGTAAAAAACAACTCGCCAGGACAGCAGCGTTAGTCATCTGATGTTGGCCTTTCCAGTCCTGGTGTGAATTATTTAATGTTCTGGCCATTTTACAATGTCAAATTGAACTAAAGAGATTGAGACTCTGAAAAGGGAACCACAATTAAAAAGGTGTAATGAATAAATATCAAACACTTAAATGAGATTAAAAAGATTAATGGCCATTAAAAAACTAAAAACTCTATCAAGGTGGACAGTGTCACCATCACCAATAACACTGTCTAACATTATGAACAAACCCTGGGAAAAACATGTTTAAAATAGTGCCGTCGTTGAGAATCGTAACGATGGCAAGAAAGTAAAATGTGGCTTACAGTGATTTGAGTGTTACACAAACTACACACTGGTGCAACAGTTCCAGATAAAAGAAAACGATAAGTTAAAAAACTGTGACCAATGCATAGTCTAGTTAGAACAACTTCCTCCTTCCAATCCTCACGGAAGCTAGATGGCCAAAGCCCAGTATAGGGTTTCATTTGAAAAAAGCTTGTTGTCACGTTGCTCACTCCAAGTGGACTGCCAGCTGGCACGGAGCCGAGCCTTGAATACAGGACCATAATCCATGTACGGAATAAGCACAGTGGTGATAGTGCCAGAGTAGATAGATTTAGCTGCCGTGCTTGCAAGCTCATTCCCACGAATACCAACGTGGCCCGGCATCTAGAAAAACTGGATAGAAGTAGATGTTAATGAAAAATGGGCCAGTCAGTTTTGAATATCAGTGAGAACAGGGTGTGAACCAACATGAAGAGATTCCAGGGCCAGTAGAGAACTAAGCGGGTCAGTATAAATAGTGAAGTTGGAGTACTGCTTAGCTTCAATATGATCCAGGGCAAGAGATATGGCATACAGTTCAGCAGTGAACACAGAAGCTGTAGAGGGAATTCTGCATTCAACCACCTAACCCCAACAAACCATGGCAGAGCCCACAGAATTACCTGATTTGAAACCATCCGTATAAATTGGAATGGAAAGATTGTTCAAAAGATGTTCAGTAAATAAAAGACGGTACTTCCAATCGGGAGTGTCTGCCTTTCTCAGATGACTTAAAGAAAGTTCACATTTGGGGAATGTAATAAGCCATGGTGGGATGGGCTGACCAGTGGATTCTGCAATGTTATCCAAGGACAGACCCAATTCATCCAATTGCACCTGGATGCAAAGGCCAAAAGGAGCAATGGCAGATCATCTGTTCTGAAAAAGTATGACCCACTGAGGAAGGAAAACACATCCCCAGGTGGGATGGTTTGGTAAGGAATGAAGTTTCGATGAATATAGTAAAGATAGTTGCAAACGGCAAAGGTGCAGAAAAGGTTCATGAAATTATATGTATAAGCTTTGAACAGGGGAAGTGTGGAAAGCCCCAGTGCAGAGTCGAAGTCCTTGATGATGAATTTGGTCCAGTATCTTTAAGGCCAAGGGTCTGGCAGAGCCATAGACCATTGATCCATAGTCGAGTTTTGATTGAATAAGAGAACGATATATCTTTAACATAGAACATCGATCCACTCCCCAACTGGTGGTAGAGAGGACATGGAGGATGTTCAGTGCTCTTGTGCATTTGACCCATAGCTGCTTTAAGTGTGGTATAAAGGTCAGCTTATGGTTAAAAATAAGCCCCAAGAACTTGGTCTCAGGGACACTGGCAGTGAAACTTCACCGATACAGAGTTCAGAATCAGGGTGAGTACCCTGTTGGCAGCAAAAGTGCATGCAAATGGTATTAGAGAGAGAGAGAAATCAAAGCCATTTGCCGTGGTCCACGGCACTACATGATTGAGGGCAGTTTGTAGTTGCCACTCAATATATCTCATGTTCGACGACTGACATGAGATGTGAAAGTCGTCGACAAACAGCCCATTCACAACAGTGAGAGGGAGTTGTTCAGTGATGGCATTTATCTTTATACTGAAAAGTGTGACACTCAAAACACAGCCTTGAGGGACTCCAAGTTCCTGTACAAAAGAACGGGAAAGTGTCAAACCCACATGAACTTGGAATCTCCTGTTCATTAAAAAATTTTAATAAACATGGGTAAATGCCCACGCAACCCATATATATGGAGGTCTTGCAAAATGCCATACCTCCATGTTGTGTCATAAGCCTTCTCAATGTCAAAAGAATATTGATACAAGATGTTGTCATTTGAGAAAGGCTTCTCTGATTGATGTTTCAAGCCAAATCTAGTGGTCCATGGTGGAGCACTGTCGTCGGAACCCACACTTAGTGGGCTAGAGTAGGTTGTTTGATTCGAGGAACCAAACAAGACTAGCATTAACCATCCTCTCTAAGATCTTACAGAGACAGCTCATCAAAGCAATTGGATGGTAGTTTGAAGGAATCTTTGGATCTTTCCCAGGGTTAGAGAAAGGTAAGATAACAGCCTGGCACCAGGTATTAGGAAAAATATTCTCCTGCCAGATCCAGTTAAAAACAATCAGAAAAATAGCAAGAGAAGCAGGAGAGAGATAGCACAGCATGTCACAGTGTACATCATCAGGTCCAACCGATGTACTGCCAGACTGATGAAGGGCCATTTTCAGTTCCACCAGTGTAAAGGGACAATTATAGTCAAAGAGACAGTTTGAAAGGAAAGAGGTAAATGCTCTGCCCGAGTCTTGATGGTCAAGAAAGTGGAGGAACAATCAGAAGTGCTAGATACCCGGCAAAAGCTTTCACCTGGAGTATCAGTGATGCTCCAGACATCAACTACCTCTTGGCCATCAGAGAGTAAGATTGAGAGGGGACAGAATTGTAGTGCTCACTGACCTTTCGATTCCTGTCCCATATGACCTTGGAAATGGTGGCAGAAGATATGCCAGTTGTGAACTTAATCCAAGATTCCTTCTGGCTTTGACGTCTTACCCACCTAGCACGTGCACGGGCCCGTTGGAAAGCGATGCAGTTCGAAAGTGTGGGATATCTACGGAAAGTATCCCAGGTCTGTTTATGAGCTTTACATGCCATGTGGCAGGCAGGATTCCACCACGGATGAGGATATCATGAAAAATGTGTCAATGTTTTAGGAATACACTAAGCAGCTGCTTGTATAATACAGTCAGTTACCGCTGCCACACAGTCGTCTATTGATGACTGACTCACAATGGCAGGATCAAGTTTTGCAAGAGCAGTAAAAGTGGACCAGTCTGCCTGATCCAGCTTTCCACTGGGGCACGCGGGTTGGGTGGTATTAACCACAACCAGTCTCTCAAAAGTATAGGAAAATGATCACTGCCTAGTGGATTATTGTCAACCTTCCATGAAAAATGAGAGAATAATGAAGGGGAGCAAACCGAGAGATCAATAGCTGAAAAGGACTGACTAGGTGTGTGAAAATAAGTGGAAGAACCAGTATTGAAAAGATAAAGATTGTGATCAGAGAGCATATGCTCTACAGAGCAACCCCTCCTATCAATAACAGCACTTCCCCAGAGAGGATGATGTCCATTAAAGTCCCCCAGGATTAGAAAGGGAAACAGCAACTGTTCAACAAGAGCATCAAGGTCTGACTGATCATATGTCTCTCCAGGGGACAGGTAGAGAGAACAAACAGTGATGGTATGACCCAAGGAAACACGGATGGCTACGGCCTTCAAGGGTTTGTTGAGTGACAGAGACAGGGTGGGCAAATGCTGATCAACAAACAGTGCCTCCCCTCCATGTACTCGTCCATCAAACAGCCTGTAATTTCTGTACAGAGAAAACTGCCGAAAGGTGACTGTATTGGCAGGTTTCAGAAATTTTCTTGTAAGGAAAGACATACAGGATGGTAGAAAGCAATCAGTGTTTTGATGTCACTCGTAAACCTCAACAGTTCCATTGTATCAAGGTGGCCATTTTTAATGACGGGTAGGCAAAGTGGCTGGAGAACCCTTCTGTTTATGACCATGTCTTTTTTCCTTACTGTCCTTATTCAGATGAGGTTTATCGACCTCCATGGATCCTGCCCTGGGTTGATTGGGCAGGTCTTTGTTGTTGGAAGGAGATTCCAGTGACTGAGGATGTGAACGAATGATTGCTTTGCATCTTGGGGTGGGAGAAAAAGATGTATCCGAAGAAATGCCTGTATTTGAAACCAAAGGAGGTGGATCATGGGGTTTGTTGGAATGTATGGGAGGAACAGAGATGGGTGTAGAAGTTGATTCATCAACTTTTTTAACCATGGAGGGCAAAAGGTTTTTCATATGTTTTGAAAACGATTCTCTTGGAGGCACAGATAGATCTGTCTGCACTCCCACTGTAGTTGTGGAACGAAGTGCAACAGTATATATTCAAGATTAAGTGGTGGACAGCAATTTCCGAGCCTCAGGATAACTAATGTTATGAGTTGGTTTCAAATGCTGCACCTCTTTTCCCTCCAACCATTTTGGGTAAGAACAAAATTAAGAAGGGTGAGAACCATTGCAGTTGACACAATGTGGGTCTGTATCACACTCAAAGGCATCGTGGTCCTTGCCACCACAACAAGCACATGTCAGGGGACCACGACATAACGTCTTTGAGTGGTTGAACCTCTGACATTGGAAACATTGGAGAGGGTTTGGAATGTACAGCCGTACCCTGCAATTTAGATAACCTACCTTGATGGTGGCAGGTGCACGTGGTAATGTAAATGTCAAAATGAGGATATTTGTCAGCAGTGTAACTCCATCTTTGCAAGTGGAGATGCTCCTCACTGCAGAAACTCCTTGAGTGGAGAAACCAACGAGAATCTCTGACTTGGGAATGTTCTTCAAATCCCTCTCAACAATAACTCCTCGTGATGAATTCAAGGTAGCATGAGGGGTAACCTCAATAGGTACATCCCCAATTGTCTTTGAATTCAAGAGGATTTCACTGTGTTGGGATGTGGATGTTTGAACCAATATGTCTGTGGTTATAATACTTAATATATGTTACTATATCATTCATTTTCATTGTAATACATGCACAATTGTTATTCATTATCATTTTATTAAATGACACATATTAACGCATTGTTAGTTGCCTGCTTGCCATATGATTTATGTGCATAACTGGTTGTTGTTTACCATTAGTCTTACCTTGTCTTTTAACAACCCAACAGCACACTGCAATAAATGCTATACCTTCAGGTCTTACCTTGTCTTTTAACAACTCAACAACACACTGCACTGAATCCAACACATTCAGGTCTTACCTTGTCTTTTAACAACTCAACAACACACTGCACTGAATCCTACACATTCAGGTCTTACCTTGTCTTTTAACAACCCAACAACACATTGCACTGAATCCTACACATTCAGGTCTTACCTTGTCTTTTAACAACCCAACAACACATTGCACTGAATCCTACACATTCAGGTCTTACCTTGTCTTTTAACAACCCAACAGCACACTGCAATAAATGCTATACCCTCAGGTCTTAACTTGTCTTTTAACAACTCTACAACACACTGCACTGAATCCTACACATTCAGGTCTTACCTTGTCTTTTAACAACCCAACAACACATTGCACTGAATCCTGAACACTCAGCTGTCCAGCTTTGATGACCAAATCAGGGTGGCTAGGCTTTTCATATGCCGAGTCAATCCCAGTAAAACCTACACATTCAAACAAAGTGTAACTGGAAACACTTCAAACATGTACATACAAAAGTTTTATTCATATATTCTCTTCTATACCTTCAAAAATTCATCCTATAAATTTTAATACCACAGTACTAGGTTGTATATGGGATGAACAAAACCAAGTGCCCTCTCCTTGAAAATGTTATATCTTGATACATGATTTAATATCTTTGTTATATCTTTTATTACATAACAGAAAATAATATAAAATTATATGTGAAAGGTATTCAGAGTTGGGATGATATGGTTGTAGTTACTGAAATAATGTTTGTTTTTGAAGTTGTCAAAAGAGACAAATGTGCTTCTATAAAACAACAGAAGTCTGAATGTATATGTTCTTTTATCTTTGGAAAGTCAACAAACTGTGTGCATGTTGACTCTAAAGGGAACTCTGTTTATTTTATTATTTTTCATTCTCTATTCTGTTGGACTAAGTGAGTAGAGAATCTTTGAAATGTCTGTTTTCTTTAGTTTCTCACTTCTTTAACTTCCGGAGAAGGAAAATAATACCAATTCATGAATTTTAAAACACTAGATGGTTATATTGGTTAAAGTGATATACCTAAAAGGCAAACCTCCCTGGGTAAACAGATACAAGAGTAATTCACTAAACAAATATCACCTAGACGTGGGAGAATTACGTTAAATATCACCCAGACGTGGGAGAATTACGTTAAATATCACCTAGACTTGGGAGAATTACGTTAAATATCACCTAGACTTGGGAGAATTACGTTAAATATCACCTAGACTTGGGAGAATTAAGATAAATATCACCGCCACGTGGGAAAATTAGGTTAAATATCACCAACACTTGGGAGAATTAAGTTAAATATCACCAACACGTGGGAGAATTAAGTTAAATATCACCAACACGTGGGAGAATTAAGTTAAATATCACCAACACGTGGGAGAATTAAGTTAAATATCACCTACACTTGAGAGAATTACGTTAATTATAACCTACACGAGGGAGAATTACGTTAATTATAACCTACACGTGGGAGAATTACGTTAAATATCACCTACACGTGGGAGAATTAAGTTAAATATCACCAACACGTGGGAGAATTAAGTTAAATATCACCAACACGTGGGAGAATTAAGTTAAATATCACCAACATGTGGGAGAATTAACTGAAATATCACCAACATGTGGGAGAATTAAGATAAATATAACCTACACGTGGGAGAATTACGTTAAATATCACTTACACACTGATGAGTAAAACCAGTGTTTTAGCTACATATCATTACTTTAGTAACAAAACTTCCACACTGATGAGTAAGACCAGTGTTTTAGCTATATCTTCTCATTACTTTATTAATAAATCTTCCACACTGATAAGTAAGACCAGTGTTTTAGCTTCATCTTATTACTTTAGTAACAAAACTTCCACACTGATGAGTAACACCAGTGTTTTAGCTATATCTTCTCATTACTTTATTAATAAAACTTCCACAATGATAAGTAAGACCAGTGTTTTAGCTACATCTTCTCATTACTTTATTAATAAAACTTCCACGCTGATGAGTAAGACCAGTGTTTTAGCTATATCTTCTCATTACTTTATTAATAAAACTTCCACACTGATGAGTAAGACCAGTGTTTTAGCTACATCTTCTCATTACTTTATTAACAAAACTTCCACACTGATAAGTAAGACCAGTGTTTTAGCTACATCTTCTCATTACTTTATTAACAAAACTTCCACACTGATAAGTAAGACCAGTGTTTTAGCTATATCTTCTCATTACTTTATTAATAAAACTTCCACACTGATAAGTAAGACCAGTGTTTTAGCTACATCTTCTCATTACTTTATTAATAAAACTTCCACACTGATGAGTAAGACCAGTGTTTTAGCTACATCTTCTCATTACTTTATTAATAAAACTTCCACATTGATAAGTAAGACCAGTGTTTTAGCTACATTTTATTACTTTATTAATAAAACTTCCACACTGATAAGTAAGACCAGTGTTTTAGCTTCATCTTATTACTTTAGTAACAAAACTTCCACACTGATGAGCAACACCAGTGTTTTAGCTATATCTTCTCATTACTTTATTAATAAAACTTCCACACTGACAAGTAAGACCAATGTTTTAGCTATATCTTCCCATTACTTTATTAATAAAACTTCCACACTGATGAGTAACACCAGTGTTTTAGCTATATCTTCTCATTACTTTATTAATAAAACTTCCACACTGATAAGTAAGACCAGTGTTTTAGCTACATCTTCTCATTACTTTATTAATAAAACTTCCACGCTGATGAGTAAGACCAGTGTTTTAGCTATATCTTCTCATTACTTTATTAATAAAACTTCCACACTGATGAGTAAGACCAGTGTTTTAGCTACATCTTCTCATTACTTTATTAACAAAACTTCCACACTGATAAGTAAGACCAGTGTTTTAGCTACATCTTCTCATTACTTTATTAACAAAACTTCCACACTGATAAGTAAGACCAGTGTTTTAGCTTCATCTTATTACTTTAGTAACAAAACTTCCACACTGATGAGTAACACCAGTGTTTTAGCTATATCTTCTCATTACTTTATTAATAAAACTTCCACACTGATAAGTAAGAGCAGTGTTTTAGCTACATCTTCTCATTACTTTATTAATAAAACTTCCACGCTGATGAGTAAGACCAGTGTTTTAGCTATATCTTCTCATTACTTTATTAATAAAACTTCCACACTGATGAGTAAGACCAGTGTTTTAGCTACATCTTCTCATTACTTTATTAACAAAACTTCCACACTGATAAGTAAGACCAGTGTTTTAGCTACATCTTCTCATTACTTTATTAACAAAACTTCCACACTGATAAGTAAGACCAGTGTTTTAGCTATATCTTCTCATTACTTTATTAATAAAACTTCCACACTGATAAGTAAGACCAGTGTTTTAGCTACATCTTCTCATTACTTTATTAATAAAACTTCCACACTGATGAGTAAGACCAGTGTTTTAGCTACATCTTCTCATTACTTTATTAATAAAACTTCCACACTGATAAGTAAGACCAGTGTTTTAGCTTCATCTTATTACTTTAGTAACAAAACTTCCACACTGATGAGCAACACCAGTGTTTTAGCTATATCTTCTCATTACTTTATTAATAAAACTTCCACACTGACAAGTAAGACCAATGTTTTAGCTATATCTTCCCATTACTTTAAAAATAAAACTTCCACACTGATGAGTAAGACCAGTGTTATAGCTATATCTTCTCATTACTTTATTAATAAAACTTCCACACTGATGAGTAAGACCAGTGTTTTAGCTACATCTTCTCATTACTTTATCAACAAAACTTCCACACTGATGAGGAAGACCAGTGTTTTAGCTACATCTTATTACTTTATTAATAAAACTTTCACACTGATGAGTAAGACCAGTGTTTTAGCTACATCTTATTACTTTATTAATAAAACTTCCACACTGATGAGTAAGACCAGTGTTTTAGCTACATCTAATTACTTTAGTAACAAAACTTCCACACTGATGAGTAAGACCAGTGTTTTAGCTACATCTTATTACTTTAGTGACAAAACTTCCACACTGATAAGTAAGACCAGTGTTTTAGCTACATCTTATTACTTTATCAATAAAACTTCTACACTGATGAGTAAGACCAGTGTTTTAGCTACATCTTATTACTTTATTAATAAAACTTCCACACTGATAAGTAAGACCAGTGTTTTAGCTACATCTTATTACTTTATTAATAAAACTTCCACACTGATGAGTAAGACCAGTGTTTTAGCTACATCTTATCATTACTTTAGTAACAAAACTTCCATATCAATGAGTAGGACCACTGTTTAACCTACCAATATACTTAAATTTTGGGGTTTCTCTACAAAAGTATAACTTGTTGCTGAGAAATGTTACTTTATGAAGGAGGACTCTGTGAAATAAGTTTAGAACTACATAAATAAAATGGTGTTTTTACAGTGTTTTTCATTCTTTGGATTCTCCAAGTGTTTTCTTTTGAAATCAGAATCATGTACATTTTAATTTAAAGTATTTCTTAAGGTTAAAGTGATTGCACTAATTATAGCCATCTGGTTTCAAAATTGAAATATATTTCATGGGATAAAACCAACTTTCACATGAAATTGGTCACAAAACTAAACATTTAAGAAGTTATTCACAGTTTTCATAAAGCTGTACCTGGTCTGTCTGGTGAAACTGTCAGTGACATGAGAAGACAACACAGTGTAATAATTTGTGATAGTACAAACCTTTTATTTCTCCTGCTCTGGCTTTTTTATAAAGTCCTTTCACATCTCTCTCTTCACATACTTCTATAGGTGTATCAACAAAGCACTCAAAGAATGGAAGACCTGATTCCTGGTGGATGGTTCTAGCTTGTTCTCTATCCTGTAAAAAATTGGGTATGACAAAACAAATAATTTATTAAATCACTTGAACCTAAGGTCACTACAATAGTAAGTTAAAAAGATACATAAATGAAGTATGAGATAATAAAAGAAAAGTGAAACTTTTACACTTCTCGACCTTTCAAGACAGCATAACATTAAACACCACAAACACAATTAAAAATTGTGTTGATATATTATTGTGTTCTAATGTTAAGATGCAGCTGATAGTTTTATAGATGCCAATCAAATGGACTGAAGTAGAAGTTTTGGTTTTCAGTTTAAGTAAATATATATACAGTACATATGTAATGGAATCTTTTACACCTAAATATCTTTACCTTTTTAGCAATACTAGTTATATACCTACTAAATTTTTAAACTGAAAATCTCAATAAGTGTCAAAGACACTTTTGAAAGTTTTTTTTCCTTTTAAATGCTAAGTATATTTGGTGTATTTCAGGAGACAAGTTTACTTTAAATAAGCTATCAAGTTTTAATATTTCCAATGGAAATAAATATGAGAAATACATAAGAATAGATTATAAAATAAGTGTGACTTGCTAACAGTTACATTAGCATCTAATCATTGGAATCCCCCTTGTGTCTTGTTAACCGAAAATGTAACATGGGATTGATAGTAAGATTATAATCCCTTTGCAGTGGAATGGGTGAACATGTTTGGTGATGGTATATGAATTCACAATCCATAGATCAGACGTGAATGACCCTAACCAGTATACCAATTAAATATGAAACTACTAAAAGGTATTGAATGTTTTCATATTAAACTCAATAAAATTGAGAAATAGCATGAACAAAAGAAACAAACTTAAAACAAAGCTGGTTAATTACAACATTCTCCATAATAACACAACTGAATGCAACTCAAAACATAGCTGGTTAATTACAACATTCATCATAATAACACAACTGAATGCAATCAAAACAAAGCTGGTTAATTACAACATTCTTCATAATAAACACAATTCAAAACAAAGCTGGTTAGTTGCAACATTCTTCACAATAACACAACTGAATACAAATCAAAACAAAACTGGTTAGTTACAACATTCTTCACAATAACACAACTGAATGCAACTCAAAAAAAAGCTGGTTAATTACAACATTCTTCATAATAAATACACCTCAAAACAAAACTGGTTAGTTACAACATTCTTCACAATAACACAACTGAATGCAACTCAAAACAAAGCTGGTTAATTACAACATTCTTCATAATAAATACACCTCAAAACAAAACTGACTAGTTACAACATTCTTCATAATAACACAACTGAATACAAATCAAAACAAAGCTGGTTAGTTACAACATTCTTCATAATAACACAACTGAATACAAATCAAAACAAAGCTGGTTAGTTACAACATTCTTCACAATAGCACAACTGAATACAAATCAAAACAAAGCTGGTTAGTTACAACATTCTTCATAATAACACAACTGAATGCAATGCAAAACAAAGCTGGTTAATTACAACATTCTTCATAATAAACACAACTCAAAACAAAACTGGTTAGTTACAACATTCTTCACAGTAAACACTACTCAATACCAACAAAACACTTGTAAAACTTTAAATACTTTAAAATAACAACCCATCAAAAACTCTTTGATGCAAGGCCTGTTATATACACTTTGTGCAGTTCTTGAACAAGTGTAGCTCATAAAATTACTCACCTTTGCAAATGGGCTTATAAAACTTGTGATGCATACCACTCCACTATCAGCGAACAGTTTCGCCACTTCAGCCACTCTTCTAATGTTCTCTTCACGATCTTCAGCACTGAAACCTAGATTCTTGTTCAATCCCTGACGAATGTTGTCTCCATCAAGAGCATAGGAAGGAATACCAAATGCACAGAGGTAGTCTTCCAGACCAAAAGAAATGGTAGTTTTACCAGCACCAGACAGTCCTATTTACCGAGAGAACCTTCATTTCATATGACAGACACTAAAGTACCATGCTATTATTAAATGTCACAAATATTACAAAGAAAAAATATTACAAACAAATTAGTTTAATCAACTTATATTAACAGACTTCCTTTATTTTGACAAACAAAAAAATCATAAAACAGAAACAAAGAAAACCATGTACGGAAGCTGATCCATTTCTTCAAACAATTATATCATAATCTGGTAACACATGTCAGTAAGAAAGAAAATAGTTAAGCCTAATTATAAAGATGTAATACTTTGCAAATTATTTTACCAGAGCAGCAGAGATAACTTAAAACCCACATGCTGTCCTAAAGCAAATTACAATATAAGAAAGGTAAAGCTGTAGAAATATTTCTATGGTCAAATGTTACAGAATGTTTCATGAAAATCTTTACTACATATCCACATAAAAAGAAAGGTGTTTGTTATATCACATTTATAGCACTATTTAACAATTTATATGTGAAAAACTTATTGCTACTTCTTCTACAAGCTATTATTAGTTCTCCACTGTGAATAACAGTGCAAGCTGGGAAAAATGGATATGGAGAAAATAAAATTGTGATATAAAAAAATGTTTGAAAGGACAAAATTTTAATATGGATAGTAATTATATCAACACATCTTTCATATAACTGTAACAAATACAGATTATATGAGCTTAAAATAATACCACAAATTTCCTTATACCAAAACAGTTTGTTTTATACTGTTCAAATTATCTTACTTATAAAGATTGAATTGCATTATTTTTCATGATATATTTAGCCATAAACACCCTAAGATTTCTAATATGAAAACAATGATAGGAAACCAAAACAAAAGAGCAGAGAGAACATTATATATATTTTAAAAAACTCAATGATGTACACATTAAATAGACCAGTGTTTCCTGAAGTAGTTCCTACAGAAAGCAGTGGTGGTCTCAGTATATGCAGAATCATTTTCTTTAAAACTTTCCTCACACCAGATAAAGTGACATGTTCAGCAAGAGTTTTAGTTTTTGCAATAAATATGATTATAAAATTCTACTTCTGCTTGAAAATTATTTAACAATAAGTTCCAATAGAAATAAAGTGCCTAAGATTGGAAGTTTCTATTAAATAAACAGATGGAGTTCTCAAGGAAAATTGTAAACTCTTAAATAATACAATGTATACATATAGTTTGCTCTTTTCTCTTCAGAAACTTGTTACACAAAAGAAAATAACAACAAGAACTACAATGTCAAAGCAATCTCACAAAAGAAGCTATTGAAAGATTTAAAAAGTAAAACATTTAACTTGGAATTCTAATTAAAAGTACAATAGTATATGACACAATTTCAGTGAAATTTTATTTTCACTAGCTGAAATGAACAGAATGAGACAAGTGAATGAATGTTTATAATACAGTTACTCTAAATTAAGTTTTAATTAACTTGTATTTAGAACTGGATAATTAAAAACTGATTATCTATCAGCACTGCTTCCATTAATTAGCATCCTGTAAGATAAGTGATTATTTTCATAAAAATAACCAAGTAACTGAAATTAATGTTTCTAGCTTCTTACATTAATTAGCATCCTGTAAGATAAGTGATTATTTTCATGAAAATAACCAAGTAACTGAAATTAATGTTTCTAACTTCTTACTTTAATTAGCATCCTGTAAAATAAGTGATTAATTTCATGAAAATAACCAAGTAACTGAAATTAATGTTTCTAACTTCTTCCATTAATTAGCATCCTGTAAGATAAGTGATTAATTTCATGAAAATAACCAAGTAACTGAAATTTATGTTTCTAATTATTACTGTTTTAGATAATTCCAACTTTCCAAGTAAATGAAGCACGGCCATTATGATTTATAATTATATATATAATTATATATCATTCACTCAAAGTTATTCAATGTTGAAACGCACAAAAATAACCAACTTCTTGTAAATACTATTTCCAGTCACTTGAACTACTCAAGTCTCAAGTGATCAATTAGTAGATTCCAACACTTGTCCAGCTTCTTTCATACTTCAGAGATTCAACCAAATATTTCACAAAAACTAATACCAGATGAAAAAACAACAACATCAATTTAAAAAGTTAGAACTTTTTAAATCAAGTATTAGTACTTCAAAATAATAATATACAAAGGCCAAAACAGAAAACAAATGTTTTAAAAACTCCCACTAACAGAGAATATTACATACACTGAACTAGAGTGGGTTTTTATTAGAAATTCCACACCTCATTCTCATAAACATTGGATGATAATGGTGTAAAAAACTTCCTGAATAACTCATGAAAATGTATATTTTATCAAACAAGTTTAGAAAACAGGTAAATAAATGTTCAAATGCCTGTAACCCCTTAGCCAGGGTCTTCCTTGAGGTGTTTACAAAACAGCATATATCACAAATGTCATAGATAATGCTGTTTACTTTGGGGGTGTTTTTTGCTTTAGTTTCTTGATTTAAGTTACAAGATAAGAATTTCAAGATCTTTCTATTTTAAACTCAAAGTATATGAAGGCCTGAAAGTCTTCCAAGACTTTCTTCATGAGGTATGAAATATAAATTGAAAACTGGGAGGATTAACATCATGGCCAATATATACATAAAGTGGACATGAACATAAAACATTATGGTTTAGGTCCAAATACATACAGTGGACAGGAACACAGAGAAGACTGGTATTTGCCCAGAAGGAAACTTCAAATGCAGTCAAATAAATTCTAGTACCATTTGCACCAAGATACATCAAAGAACAGTAACCAGAACAGTGAAGGTTATTATGGAAATAACATTCTATACAGAAGGGGTTATTTTACTGTTTCTATTAGCAGGGTAAGAATTTTATATGGCTGTGTTTCAAGATGCAGTAACCCAAAACAGTGAGTTATTTTCCTGTGTTTTGATAAACAGTAACCTAGGAAATGAAGATTATCAAACCATTATACTATAACTTATGCAACAAGGGGTACTGCACCTGCTGTTCCATGAACAGTGACATACACATTCAAAGATATGTTTTTGTGTTTCTTGCCAGTGAGAATTATATTCCTATGTTTCAAAAATGACAGATTCATCAAGTCAAAACTTCAAACAGCCCATTGCTAAAAGAAAAAAGTAACCCAATTTAAATCAAATGAAAGAGTGAAGTGTTGAAAGACAAACAGTTAACAAACACCAAAGACATTTCAATTTAACACAAAACATTCACAAAATAAGTCCAAGAGTATATCTCAATAAAGTAATAGAAAAATAGTAAAACAAAATTTGACTAAGATCGATTTAAATACAAAAGTGGAGAATGATTGAAGTGTGCACAGCTTAAAAACATGTCCAATGTACAAAAGGAACACCATCTGTACAAAAGTAGTTACACAGATGAACTCAAAAAGTATGAATTGGATGCTTATATTAAAATGGACAACAAATATATGGTTATTATAGCACTTTTTAATGCTTTTGTGATGAGAAAAACTGCTGCTAATAAAACCACGCTTATAAGGTGACATTTTGGTTTGGGCACACCATACATCTATGAGCACACCGCTGAAAGTTTGGAGAAAAGAAAAAAGATACAAAATACTAATAATAAATAAGTTACAAAAGAAACTGTATTTTAAACAGTCAAGTTTAGGCTAGTCAGCTCAGCCAAACAATCCATATAAAAATGCACATTATGTTAATACAAACAGTTATAATGTATCCATTAGAAAGATGTGAACCAACCAGTGTAAGAATTCCATGTGCACTAAAACTATACCTAGTCCATCGCGCATACACTAAAAAGATGAGACCTAGTGTAAATGTATCATCCAAATGTTAAAATAATTAACTTGTATACATCTCAAGAGAGAACACTGTCTTACCAGTAAACCAAATGGTGCATCCTCGAAAACCTCCTCTCTGTCCAACTATCTGTCCTCGCTTGGCTCTGGAGACGTGATGTACCTGTTGGTAGACGTTTGTGGCTTTCTGTTGGAAGTGATAAATATTATCATGTTAACCCATATAAACACTTAGACTTTGTAATATTGCTAAGGGGTTGATAACATATTTACCTCCCACCTATATTATTATACAAAACAGACATCATTAGGATGTGAATGTTAAAAAGATAATTCCTTACTTCCTTTAGGATGATTCAAGTGTATATATTCAATAGCAAGTAGTTTATTAATAAAAGAAACCACACTAAGTGATTATCAATACTTTATGATAATAGTGATTCATAATAAGGATTGCCCATTTCTTCTTCTTTAATATTATTATTCAGCTTACAACAAAATCAGCTGTGAGTATTGTAATACAACCTGGGCAGTATTACAAAATGCATCACTGTGCATTGTACAAGGCAGCTTATAATATATTTGATAACCTAGCAAATTGTGTTGGCTGTATAACTGTTTTCACCATATAATTTTAATGTAGTGTGTGGTTTATAAAGAGCCTCATAATCTACTATATGCATATATATGTATAAACACAAACACACACACAGCTCAGAGAACACACCTGGAGGTTCCTTATGTGTACTGCAGTATAAAACCATAGGTCAGAGAACAGCTGGAAGTTCCTTATGTGTACTGTAGTATAAAACTATAGCTCAGAGAACAGTTGGTAGTTCCTTATGTGTACTGTAGTATAAAAACCATAGCTCAGAGAACAGCTGAAAGTTCCTTATGTGTACTGTAGTATAAAAACTCTAGCTCAGAGAATGGCTGGAAGTTCCTTATGTGTACTGTGGTATAAAAACCATAGGTCAGAGAACAGCTGGAAGTTCCTTATGTGTACTGTAGTATAAAAACCATAGCTCAGAGAACAGCTGGAAGTTCCTTATGTGTACTGTAGTATAAAAACTCTAGCTCAGAGAATGGCTGGAAGTTCCTTATGTGTACTGTAGTATAAAAACCATAGGTCAGAGAACAGCTGGAAGTTCCTTATGTGTACTGTAGTATAAAAACCATAGCTCAGAGAATGGCTGGAAGTTCCTTATGTGTACTGTAGTATAAAAACCATAGGTCAGAGAACAGCTGGAAGTTCCTTATGTGTACTGTAGTATAAAAACCATAGCTCAGAGAACAGCTGGAAGTTCCTTATGTGTACTGTGGTATAAAACCATAGCTCAGAGAACAGCTGGAAGTTCCTTATGTGTACTGTGGTATAAAAACCATAGCTCAGAGAACAGCTGGAAGTTCCTTATGTGTACTGTGGTATAAAACCATAGCTCAGAGAACAGCTGGAAGTTCCTTATGTGTACTGTGGTATAAAAACCATAGCTCAGACAACAGCTGGAAGTTCCTTATGTGTACTGTAGTATAAAAACCATAGCTCAGAGAACAGCTGGAAGTTCCTTATGTGTACTGTAATATAAAACCATAGCTCAGAGAACAGCTGGAAGTTCCTTATGTGTACTGTGGTATAAAACCATAGCTCAGAGAACACCTCAAAGTTCCTTAAGTGTACTGTAGTATAAAACTATAGGTCAGAGAACAGCTGGAAGTTGCTATCCACAATCTTTGGTACCTAAAAGTTTGAGTGTTTTTGTCAGAATCTTTACATGTACAGAAAGTTACGTCACATCAAGATGATGGGTAGATACCGTCTAGAAAATGTATTCTCAAGATGGCTAGTATATGTATTAAAACTTTAAAATAAAGTACAGGACAAGAACTAGTATAGGTATAAAGGTGTTCCTTTATATTGGTCTAAGTTGCTGTATAAATGGGACATCTCTCATTTTGCATTTGTTTATAAATGTTTCATTACTTAGTATCTGGGTGACTTATGGTTATGCTGTGTTTATTTGTAGTGTTCAAAAATGTGTCAAGGTGTTTTTATCTACTTTGAATCTGGTTTCCATTTTTCTGCTTGTTTATCCAATATAGAAACTATGTCAGTTGTTGTTTTTTTATAAATAATGTTGGTGTTGTTTGTCAGTGTAATTTTTACATAATGTGTACTTTAGTTTTTGTATCTGGTTTCTGAATACATTTGGTGTTTACTGGAATGTTGTGTTTTAAGTTTTCTATGTGTTTATTTTTTTGCCGACATTGGAAATGTATGGAATGCAGCAGTGTAAGGTGTTGTAGTCTATTGTTTCTTGGACTTTATTATTTTTTGTTTGTTGTTGATTGTGTTGTTAACTTAGGTGTGTGGAACATAATTATTTCCTTTATTATTTGCACCTAGATACTACTGTTATAGGAACATTAAAAGTGTCACAGTATTCAAAAGTGAAACTCCAAAACTTTTCTTTCACTATCTGAAGCAAAGTTATATACACAGCCACTGGCCTTAGTGTACAAACGCTACATGTAGAGACATCCAGTAATACAGCTAATGCATGACCTCATTCATTCCCAGTCTTTAGAGAACTATGAACCCTGACCATTTACTGGTGACCTATAAATGATTAATTATGAATTACAAACAGTGAACTAAATTGGTTAATTTTAGATTACAAGTTACATTTCACTCCAACTACTTGACCCCATTTTTTCAAACCAGAAAGAACTTATTCAAAAATAGCATTTAAAAATGAGAACACAAAATGAAGTTATTACGTCTAAACATACTCCACAGATGATTCTACAATTAACTTTAGCAAAGTTACACGTAATATCTTTCACTTAGGTTCCCAGTTTTGGTTCGTATAAATGGTATATATCTACTGAATAACTCACCATTTATATTCTTTGTTTGTTTGTAATATCAAAACAAAACATGAGGTCTGAATAATCCATACTTCAATCCCTTATCAATATTTGTTTTATATATGTTTCACATTTCCCTAAAAATGTACCAATAATGAATGCACAACCTGGTTCTTTTTCGGTACTTAAGGACGATACAAATTAACATGTTGTTATAAGAATCTGATGGACTGTTCTTCCATATCAGATTCACACTACCCAAGTAGGTCTTGTCCTGCTGTTAGGACGAGTCAGATATGTTTGTATTATCCTACCTAGTACAAAATATGTTGTCTTGTTATTGTATGTGTTTACTTTCCTTGCAAATTCGGGAGTCAGTTGGTTCACCACATGTATAGTATTTTAAGAAAAAGAACTCCACTGAATAAACATTTACCATATACACTAGACTTCTTACAACAATAAGAAAAAGAACTCCACTGAATAAACATTTACCATATACACTAGACTTCTTACAACAATAAGAAAAAGAACTCCACTGAATAAACATTTACCATATACACTAGACTTCTTACAACAATAAAATAAAGAACTCCACTGAATAAACATTTACCATATACACTAGACTTCTTACAACAATAAGAAAAAGAACTCTACTGAATAAACATTTACCATATACACTAGACTTCTTACAACAATAAGAAAAAGAACTCCACTGAATAAACATTTACCATATACACTAGACTTCTTACAACAATAAGAAAAAGAACTCCACTGAATAAACATTTACCATATACACTAGACTTCTTACAACAATAAGAAAAAGAACTCCACTGAATAAACATTTACCATATACACTAGACTTCTTACAACAATAAGAAAAAGAACTCCACTGAATAAACATTTACCATATACACTGGACTTCTTACAACAATAAGAAAAGAACTCCACTGAATAAACATTTACCATATACACTAGACTTCTTACAACAATAAGAAA
Organism: Tachypleus tridentatus; assembly: GCF_004210375.1. Taxonomy (NCBI): domain Eukaryota; kingdom Metazoa; phylum Arthropoda; class Merostomata; order Xiphosura; family Limulidae; genus Tachypleus; species Tachypleus tridentatus. The sequence continues at coordinate 93,644,833 of NC_134831.1, forward strand.
AAGAACTCCACTGAATAAACATTTACCATATACACTAGACTTCTTACAACAATAAGAAAAGAACTCCACTGAATAAACATTTACCATATACACTAGACTTCTTACAACAATAAGAAAAAGAACTCCACTGAATAAACATTTACCATATACACTAGACTTCTTACAACAATAAGAAAAAAAACTCCACTGAATAAACATTTACCATATACACTAGACTTCTTACAACAATAAGAAAAAAACTCCACTGAATAAACATTTACCATATACACTAGACTTCTTACAACAATAAGAAAAAAGAACTCCACTGAATAAACATTTACCATATACACTAGACTTCTTACAACAATAAGAAAAACAACTCCACTGAATAAACATTTACCATATACACTGGACTTCTTACAACAATAAGAAAAAGAACTCCACTGAATAAACATTTACCATATACACTGGACTTCTTACAACAATAAGAAAAGAACTCCACTGAATAAACATTTACCATATACACTAGACTTCTTACAACAATAAGAAAAAGAACTCCACTGAATAAACATTTACCATATGCACTAGACGTCTTACAACAATAAGAAAAAGAACTCCACTGAATAAACATTTACCATATACACTAGACTTCTTACAACAATAAGAAAAAGAACTCCACTGAATAAACATTTACCATATACACTAGACTTCTTACAACAATAAGAAAAAGAACTCCACTGAATAAACATTTACCATATACATTAGACTTCTTACAACAATAAGAAAAAGAACTCCACTGAATAAACACTTACCATATACACTAGACTTCTTACAACAAAGAAAAAGAACTCTACTGAATAAACATTTACCATATACACTAGACTTCTTACAACAATAAGAAAAAAGAACTCCACTGAATAAACATTTACCATATACACTAGACTTCTTACAACAATAAGAAAAAGAACTCCACTGCATAAACATTTACCATATACACTAGACTTCTTACAACAATAAGAAAAACAACTCCACTGAATAAACATTTACCATATACACTAGACTTCTTACAACAATAAGAAAAAGAACTCTACTGAATAAACATTTACCATATACACTAGACTTCTTACAACAATAAGAAAAAGAACTCCACTGAATAAACATTTACCATATACACTAGACTTCTTACAACAATAAGAAAAAGAATTCCACTGAATAAACATTTACCATATACACTAGACTTCTTACAACAATAAGAAAAAGAACTCCACTGAATAAACATTTACCATATACACTGGACTTCTTAAAACAACCGCCATCTTTAGGTCACGTATTTAAAATTTTGTATGCAAAGATATCAAAGCTGACAGAAATAAGCCTTCAGTGTGAAAATTTGGTAAAACACTGTTAAGCAACAAAATATTTTGTAACTTCCAGGTTTCAGGTCAAATGTCATCTAACAGCTAAGAACAGAACTCTCAATTAGTATACATAAGTAAACATCCAATTCAGCCACTTAAGCTATAACTTTATAAAAAAAAAAGATCCTGCCCTTACTTTAACCTTTAGTTGGGCGAAGGGAAACAGCTGTTTTAAAACACCCTCCCCCTGTAGCCTTCCGAGGAAAATCTCGCTTCAAACCGAAACGCCTACCACCAACTAAGTTCAATCCCCAAGCAGTCTTAAAGACGTCTGCGAGACAGCCTGGTATGACTTTACCTTGCTCATCATCACACTGCATATTAAAATCGTAAGCGCAAAGGCTGACACTTACAAAAGTCTCTAAAAATTCTACACAAAGTGTAAAGAAGGTCTTTGTACCAAACAAAACTTGAGGTACTTGACCTGATCAGTAATAGCAGTTACTCTATATGACAGGAAGACACGAACTTCAACATCCCTGACTTCTAATCTAGACTGATGACGACAGAAGAACGGTTAGATATTTCAAACAGTACATGAGACAACACAAGTAGAAATATTTTCAAACTTATTGTAACTTGCACATAAATAACATACAAACAGTCTCATTTTTGGCCTACTAAACCTTACACATAAATAACATTTAAACCGTCTCACTTCTGGCCTATTAAACCACTTGACGCTAATTAAGTTAAACGTAACATAACCAACAAGTTAATCATTACATCAAACGTAACAATCTGACAAAGTTAGCCACTACATTAAATATAACACAACGACAAGGCCTACCACTACAAACATAACATAAAGCTAACCATATTTCACTTCATCAAACGTAACACAAAATGACAAAGTTAACCACTTCGTCAAACACAAAATAAACTGGCAAAGTTAACCATTACATCAAACACAAAACAAACTGACAAAGTTAACCATTACATCAAACATAACACAATGTGACAAAGTTAACCATTACATCAAACGTAACACAAAATGACACAGTTAACCACTTCGTCAAACACAAAACAAACTGGCAAAGTTAACCACTTCGTCAAACACAAAACAAACTGGCAAAGTTAACCATTACATCAAACACAAAACAAACTGACAAAGTTAACCATTACATCAAACATAACACAATGTGACAAAGTTAACCATTACATCAAACATAACACAATGTGACAAAGTTAACCATTACATCAAACATAACACAATGTGACAAAGTTAACCATTGCATCAAACACAAAACATACTGACAAAGTTAACCATTACATCAAACAAAACAAACTGACAAAGTTAACCATTACATCAAACACAAAACAAACTGACAAAGTTAATCATTACATCAAACACAAAACAAACTGAAAAAGTTAACCATTACATCAAACATAACACAATGTGACAAAGTTAACCATTACAGCAATATAGCAAAACTAACTTACTCAATTGCAAGTTATCATGACAGTTATTTCTCGGAAACACAAACTCACCTTCATCAAATGAACCACTTTAAACAAATGGCCAATAGCTACGTCACAACAGGTCCTGCTGACACAACTACATTCAGGTTATGAATGACAGAAACTGTTAGATAGATTTCTTTTTTCTAATAAATCGATATCCTGTAGTGAACATAAATAGTTTTTTTTTTCCAAATTAGTCAACATCTCAGAAGTCTCCCAAGGTTCAGTCCTTCAGCCATTCCTCTATATAGGTTCATCAACAACAGACCATTTTCTGACTTGACATACATACATTTTTCACAATACGTTGACGTTTGAAACGTATCGCAATCACTTACTGATGTTATGACTGGCTCGTGTTACTCAATCCAAAACTAGTGACTTCCCTTTTCAAAGAAGTCTTAACAAATCATACAAAAACACCAAAGAAGTAAAACTGTGCTCTGAAATCTAGTTTATTGGTAATAACTTTTGGTATTCGCCTCACCACTTAAGACTGTATACTTCAATAGTATAAACAAACTCATCAGCAAGGGAATTATTTCACCAAGATTCATTGCAAGCAAAAACAAGATAAATCCACCACTATTTTAAAATTTACTTACGCCCATTGATAGAACGCACTGGTCAAATTACTTTCAACAACATTCTTGATACACTACAGTGACAGCGAAATATAATTCTTAGATTAGCGCCAGAGGTTCCGAGGTTTGTCCTCCATTAATTATACACACAAAGTCTGGCCTGCCATTAATCAAATAGAGATTCTCGACACTTGCAAATAATTACTATCGCAAAGCAAAAACAAGAAACACCAAACAGTGTCACCACCACGCAAGATGTATCTAATTTCTTGCAGCCACACACGCACATCCCACACGTGAATGTTCATTGTCGTAAGCATGTGTCAATTTTCATCTAACACACAAAAGTTAGGCTGTTCTCTGAAAGTATCTTGAGATACTCCTGTTTCCTCTTCCAAGTCCAATTGAATAGCATTTGGATGGATGCAAAGACAGCGGTCAAGGTACTGAATTTATACACCCCACCCACTCTGTGGCTCTAACTTCATATTCTTATCGATTAGTATTGATTGATATTTGTATCATTGACGAGGGAGGTAAATGTTTTCATCAGTTCGTGATCCCAACCAGAACCAGAATCCTGTCAACAAGGCGTCATACTCTTGCAGCCTACGTAACAAGCTGCTTTCAAATATCTCTGCATCCATGGAACTGTGACCACCAGTGAAATGTAACACCCCACTGTGTGAGACCTACCTATACACGTTTCTCAAGACCGTCGACCTTTCCATAAGCCCTGCAGACAAAAAGAACTCTCTGGAATAGTCTCTCAACATCAAGCTACACCCAGCCCACCGGATTAACGCATGACTTTCTGAAAAACCGGCTGCTTACGTGAAGATATTCATAAACTCACAGCAAGCCTTGAAACACATCCTGACCCAAGGCATTTTCTACCATCTACACCATTTTACAGTAAAAATGTTGCACCAAAAGTCTCTCTCTCGTGCAGCTACGCCACTCACAATACTTTTTTTCCACTAGCCATCTTCCAGATCTAGTCTCCTACCTGTCACGTGTCCACCCAAACATAGAGTCCAGTTCCAACCATCCACTAGCTTTCTTGATCGCCTCCGATGTGGTGCCTCCACAATTACTGAAGCCGCCTATGAACTCCTATCCCCCAAAGACATCACTATGTCGCCAAGTCACCTCAACATTAGCACTAATTCACCCTAACCCAGCACCAAAATCCATCATCCAACTTACCAAACACTCTCCTGATGGATACCTTGACCGTCTCACAATCACTGCACAAAGATGAAGCCAAGCTGCACTCACTTCTTCCATCGCCCCTCGACTAATGACGACAAATATGATACCCAGGACAGCTCTTTCCATGGACAGTCCATCACTTTCAACCATCTGCCTGTCAAAACAAGCTCCCTTTAACACTAAGTTTAAGGAAGTCATCTTCCTTCCTCGCCACTAGCCAACACACACCATCAGTTTAGATCAGTGGTTCTTAACCTTTTTCAGTGTTTGCACCCCTTTCAAATCAGTAATCATTTCTCGCACCCCCTGGAAACTTAAATATAAAAATATTAAGCATACTCTTATGTAAAATATAGATTTGCTTTAATTATTCATGGGCATCCTCGCACCCTTGGGAATCATCTTCGCACCCTAGGTGCAGGCACCTGGTTAAGAACCCCTGGTTTAGATCAACCGGATACTGGTCAGTCAATCATTAGGCACCAGCCAGTAAAAAGTGGGTTTCCTGGCGATCATGAGGCATCAGTTAGTGAAAGTTGTTTTCTGGAGAAGTGAACGTGGAATTGTTACCAAGTTTTGTTTTTCTTTGTTGTTGTTGTTTGTTTTTTTTTGCCAAGTATGATTCTTACAGAGAAGTTGGTTTCATCAAACCCATAACTGCAAAAACTTTGAATTATAGGGTACTCATATACCACAGACTGGAAAAAAGCGATACAACAACCATTAAATAGATTCGTTAATACGTTCAGGACCCGGCGTGAACTAATACTTAGAGCGCCTAGTTACAGACCGGATGTTCAAAGGTTCGAGTCGAGAGATGCGCTAAACTTGATATGCACTTTCAGCTGTTCAAGGTTTATAACTGTGGTAGTCAATCACAACATTCGCATAAACAGTGTAACTTGTGTCCTCTAGCGGACAGTTCTAAGTTTTATAAGCACCGAATGTAACGCTACAATTTTATGTGCAATTTGAATGACTGCACACAATCAACAAGTGGCACAACACATGTGGCACGTTTATAATACATACATGTTATTGTCAATCTATCTAAAGTACAAATGTTGGTATAACCTCCACAATGTGTGGCATTATTATATCGCAACTTCAATTTAGTATATCACCGTGTTTGTTTTAAATAAAGGTATGTACACTTGTCATATAAAGTGGACAATATAATAACAAGTTGATGTGTCAGTTTACTTCTAATAAATATTTTAAAATGCCCATCAGTGGCGTAACTACAACAAATACCTCCCTTGTATAAAGAGTAACTGGGCCTCCTATATTCATTTCCTTATAACTGCAGTAATTTTTTTTTCTAGCTGGTTGACATCATTCGTTTAACAGAATAGTACAACTTCCCTTTAGTTTAAACAAATAATGTTGAATGTCTTTCCTCTTTCGGCCAGTATATTTCAGACATATCATGCAATACATTAATTACTGGTTGAGTGTGTGAAATATATATACTATTGGTTCACAATGTGAGATATATTACTGGTTGATTACGTGAAATATATATACTATTGGTTCACTATGTGAGATATGTTACTGGTTGATTGTTTGAAATATATATACTATTGGTTCACAATGTGAGATATAGTACTAGTTGATTACGTGAAATATATATACTATTGGTTCACAATGTGAGATATATTACTGGTTGATTGTTTGAAATATATATACTACTGGTTCACTATGTGAGATATATTACTGGTTGATTGTTTGAAATCTATATACTACTGATTCACTATGTGAGATATCCTACTGGTTGATTGTGTGAAATATATATACTTCTAGTTGACTATGCGAGCTATCCTACTGGTTGACCATGTAAAATGTATTAAGTTGCAACGTCATTAAACCGTACGCTTATATTGAAGACATCACTGCAGTTTACAATAAGAGTCGAATAATACGGTTCCATGGAAGTTCAATATAGTAAATTAAAATTCTGATGTAAAGTGTAAAGATATAATGACATTAGAGCTTTAACAGAAAAACAAATTTAATCATAAAAGAATTGAGTTTGTGTTTTCTTATAGCAAAGCCACAACGAGCTATCTGCTGATTCCACCGAGGTGAATCGAACCCCTGATTTTAGCGTTGTAAATCCATATACTTACCACTGTACTATCGGGGTATGGGGTATAAAAGTATTGCTCATTTAATTCATTAGAACAATTTATAGCGAATACAACGATTTCTACAAACGTTCAGTTGTAGCATATCAATAACAACCGTTAATCTACAAAACCTTACGTAAATCTATCAAAGTTAATCGTCTATTTCAACCTTTAATTATTAGCTTTCTAGTGTCGAAATTTCACTAAGTTGACCACATCTCGTTGAACAGAACCGTCTTCAATAGCACATTTATATTAAAATAATTTTAATTACAATGATAAGTTATTTACTCTTTTGAGATTGGGACATTAAGCAGCGAGATACGTCCAGGGCTTTTTAACGCATGCTAGTTCAAATTTACCTTGCCACATACTCAAACTATGTGCCTCAATCCGCTACAAACTGGAACCTAAACTCAAATTTTCACATATTCAAACTACTTATCTGAAGAATCCACTACACCAAGAATTAAAATAAATAAACACAGTTTTAGTAAAAAGTACCACAAACGAAAAGTTTGACAAACCTGACTGCGGTAGTATGCTGTGTTGTTAAACATAGTTATAGTACGTGTTAGTTCTTTAATATGATAAAGCATGTAACAACCAAGAAAGTTGTCGACTTCTAACTTGTACCACCTAACGACCACGCGTTGAACGAGCGTCACGTAGAGTTCAACAGCTGTTTGGAGGGTAGAACAGGTGGTTACTACGACAGTAGCATACGACACCGAAGTATTACTGTGTTCGAAGCAATCCTTACATGTAAAACAAACATATAATCTCGACTATATATCACACAAAAATTTAGGTAGAAGACTAACACATACTGAAGGCTTAGTTCCTGGATACATGCACGTATATTACGGATTCTCGAGTAAACCTTGCAAATGGTGTGCGTGTGTCAGTAAGTTTGTTTAGTAGGCACAGTTGTACTGAATGACTGGTACGACTTCAGAAATTATATTACTTTTCATTTAATGTTTATTGTTCTTATTTCTAAAAATATGTCACCCTAACTTTTCCTTTTTTCTCCAAACGATTGTTAGGCGACCGATTTAGAAGGAAAATAACTCCACAAAAACAATTGTTCAATCAAAACTGTGGCTTGGAAGGCGGAGGTTTATATATATATATATAGATGTTTAAACATCAAGGAATGTAAATCACCATTAAGTAGCATACATGTGCACTTAACAGAGATGAATAAGCTATCTATTCTGCACATGTCTGTGAAATATAAACTATTGTTGGTTAGTGATGTCGAGAAAAACCCACTTGTAGAGAAATATATATGTAAGAACGGTGAACCTGACGATGACCGAAGGTCGAAACGTTGTTCGCTCCTCTACGTAAAATATTTTCTTAACCCAAACGAGCCGTTTTTACATATATATTCCTTCACAAAATAAATAAGTGACACATTTAATCTGTACCACTGAACGTTTACCGTCGGGACACCTGCATCATTCAACGTTTACTGTTGGGACACCTGCACCATTCAACATTTACTGTCGGGACACCTGCACCATTCAACATGTACTGTTAGAATAATGAAAAGTAAAATAGCTTTCGCTATGTTGTACTGTCCAACTGAAACCAGTACCTAAAGAATTCCTGGTGTCTTCGCTAAGTACAACCACTGCCATATATTAATATGTTCTTTAAAATGCTTAGCAAATGATTTAACTTTTGTTATATAACTATTACAGTGTAGCAGACTCTTATACAAGATGTTGAATATGATATATGAAAAAGTTTGGATATGCAAATTAGCAAGCCACGGGACAACCACAGCCGATACAAAATTACGGTGGAATGGAATGTATCAGTACTACATTTTGACATAGCTCGGCAATACAGATGTAGCTTCGCCGAAACTCGACCACTTTTAAAAACAATATATAACAGCCCTTTACGAAGAAATATATTCGTATACTCAAACCGTAATAAAGATGTGTTCATGATGACGAGAAACCAACTTGAAGTAAATACGTATTATTAAGACGGCTGATACGGGTATTAAAACGTTAATTAAAATGCAGAACAACGTTTCGACCTTCTTAGGTCATCTTCAGGTTAACAAATAGAGTTTGCAACTATCCTAATACATAATACATTCCGATTTGCGTCGAACTAACCTAAGCCTAACATTATTAGTTACGCCCAGTAAGTTTGTAAAGTACAAAATGTATAGGATACTAAAGTCTAATGGTATTTTGTAATGTTTATAATATCCATCTGTCAGTTAATCCATACTGTATTCGTTAAGCCTAAATAAAACATCTTTGTAGAGAGCTTATTTTATAGTTACAACAACTACGTACAATGTTGTAATTATACATACAGTTGCAGCTACACTGATGAGAACAGCTGTATAGTTAGTAACGTGTAACTGTTTTTAAACAACATGCACAAATTTTGTTGTTTAACAACTCCGCAAAACCACTAAGTTGAAACAAATAAAAATATTAGTGGACGACAGAAGTATTAGTAACCTTACATCAATATTTCGAATATTAAATCTTCCTTATGAAACTCATAATAGATATATACACGCATGTTTCTCCAACAAACAAAATAGTGCCTTAAATATTAACTGTAGTGATGCTGTTGAAAATATTTAGAGCATACATAACTTAGAATTTTATATGCGTTTACAGGTGTATTAACAACTGTATGAATATACAATGACTTCTGTGCTACAATTTACTGTAAATAAATAATGCAATATTTTACTCGAGTATATAATAAAATTTACTATTACTGGGCACGTTCTTAGTTTATTAGAGCAGCAGTGTGACAAATAAAAGTTTTACATATGACGTCGAGTGCTTTAGTATTTACATTACTAACTATTTCGTTTTCTTAGTAACTAGGTAATACGTGGCAAACCTTCAATTGAAACAGTGGAGTATCCGGGTTGATGAATCGAACCCCAGATTTTTGTGTTTCAGTCCGTAAACTTACCGCTTACTTATCGGGGTGACGCCATACCTCACATGCTTTTAAACACAATAGTAGAGCATACGAGTTGGATTAATCAAACCGAAGGTTTTTGAAACATCATATATGATATCTTAATGTTTTTTATACATATAAACGATGAATCAAATAATAAAAGTGATAGAAGTATTCAATGTTGAACTCTAAGAATACTTCAATCTAGCATATAATGCACTTCTCAGCTCGTTAGCAGAGGTTCTAAAGATACAGGGTTTATCCAACATCAAACTATTTGGTTAGAGATAGTTCCAGATAACATAGTATGTTATACATTGTACAACTGAATTTAAAAGTATCATGTTAATTCATTGTGTACATAATATTAAAAGTTAGTTCATACATTAGACTCCTTCTGACATCTTACTTTTCACACTTACAGTTTCAAAATTCAGTGCATTTCCAGTAAGTCTCTTCTGAAAGCACATCTGGTACCATAACCATTATTTGCTTAACATCAGCCCTTCACCGGTTCATTGCAAACTTTGGGGGGCACAAACAGGGTTATATCCCCTCGGGAAATCAACACTAACTACATTCATCCCAAGTCCAATCCCAGTCTTCTGGAGTAGTTCTGTGTCGATTGTCCCTATCTCAAGACCAACACTAATCATCTGAAGTGGTTCTATGTCCATTGTCTTAATCCCAAGTCCAACCCCAGTCTTCTGGAATGGTTCTGTGTCCATTGTCCTAATCCCAAGTCCAACCCCAGTCTTCTGGAATGGTTCTGTGTCGATTGTCATTATCCCAAGTCCAACCCCAGTCTTCTGGAATGGTTCTATGTCGATTGTCGTTATCCCAAGTCCAACTCCAGTCTTCTGGAGTGGTTCTGTGTCGATTGTCGTTATCCCAAGTCCAGTCTTCTGGAGTGGTTCTGTGTCAACTCTCCCTATCTCAAGGCCAACACTAATCATCTGGAGTGGTTCTACGTCCATTGTCTTAATCCTAAGTCCAACCCCAGTCTTCTGGAATGGTTCTGTGTCGATTGTCATTATCCCAAGTCCAACCCGTCTTCTGGAATGGTTCTGTGTCGATTGTCGTTATCCCAAGTCCAACTCCAGTCTTCTGGAATGGTTCTGTGTCGATTGTCGTTATCCCAAGTCCAGTCTTCTGGAGTGGTTCTGTGTCAACTCTCCCTATCTCAAGGCCAACACTAATCATCTGGAGTGGTTCTACGTCCATTGTCTTAATCCCAAGTCCAACCCCAGTCTTCTGGAATGGTTCTGTGTCGATTGTCGTTATCCCAAGTCCAGTCTTCTAGAGTGGTTCTGTGTCAACTCTCCCTATCTCAAAGCCAACACTAATCATCTGGAGTGGTTCTACGTCCATTGTCTTAATCCCAAGTCCAACCCCAGTCTTCTGGAATGGTTCTGTGTCAATTGTCATTATCCCAAGTCCAGCCCCAGTCTTCTGGAATGGTTCTGTGTCGATTGTCGTTATCCCAAGTCCAGTCTTCTGGAGTGGTTCTGTGTCGATTGTCGTTATCCCAAGTCCAGTCTTCTGGAGTGGTTCTGTGTCGATTGTCGTTATCCCAAGTCCAGTCTTCTGGAGTGGTTCTGTGTCAACTCTCCCTATCTCAAGGCCAACACTAATCATCTGGAGTGGTTCTACGTCCATTGTCTTAATCCCAAGTCCAACCCCAGTCTTCTGGAGTGGTTCTGTGTCGATTGTCATTATCCCAAGTCCAGTCTTCTGGAGTGGTTTTGTGTCGATTGTCGTTATCCCAAGTCCAGTCTTCTGGAGTGGTTCTGTGTCGACTGTTCCTATCTCAAGACCAACACTAATCGTCTGGTGTGGTTCTATGTCCATTGTCTTAATTCCAAGTCCAACCCCAGTCTTCTGGAATGGTTCTGTATTGCTTAGTCGATACTTATAATGTCCTTATTCCAACTCCAGTCTTCTGAAGTGGTTCTGTACTCCTTGGTTAATATGTAGATTGTTCTTATCCCAAATCCAACCCCAATCAACTGAAATGAAAGTGTTAGATAGATCAACATGCTTCTAGTCCTGGTTCAAACCCAGAAAGCAACACGCTGTGACTGCTAATATACACTATCTTGATCGGTTCTTGTTCTTTCGGCTACTTCTAGTCCTGGTTCAAACCCAGAAAGCAACACGCTGTGACTGCTGATATACACTATCCTGATCGGTTCTTGTTCTTTCGGCTACTTCTAGTCCTGGTTCAAACCCAGAAAGCAACACGCTGTGACTGCTGATATACACTATCTTGATCGGTTCTTGTTCTTTCGGCAGAATATTCCTTTCTCGCCACATTAGCAGATTCCAGGTTACTGATCGTGTCATACAGGATGATGGTGAAACGTGTTGAGATTCCGCATACGGTTGAGTGTAACGTAACGTCTCAACTGAAGGCCTGGATAACCCCAGGGGCTTCTTCCTCTTTCCAAAGAAGGTAAATGTGGTATCGCATTCTGTGAAGCTATAAGATACAGGTGGGTATAGAGGTTTTTCATTCCCTTAGGCATCACAGATAACACTGACATGCAAACAGGTAAAGCCCTTGCATATCTTATATATTACTCATACGTCCGCATATGGTGGGAAGGTCATATAACTTGAAAATAAAGACCACAATGCGTACCGAGCAAGCCATCCATCTGTTATCTGTGTAACTTCTTCCCAGTTGTTATTAATAATTCCTAAAAATATAATAAGTTATGGAAGTCGGTTATGTTTGCTTTCCCTAAATCAAACCTTATAATGGTAAATAAGTTATGAAAGTCGGTTATGTTTGCCTTCCATGGATAAAACCTCATAATGGTGGAGTGAGAGAATGTGGAAATGTCAGGAAATAAAGAATAAATGATGGGATATTTGCGCACATTTGTATGTTGCACATTCATTTTTACACACTTTTAATTTAAATATGTAATTTTTGCCACATCAAAAAAATTGCAGTACGTAGATGTAACGCATATAAAACTAAAGCATTATTTTTATGCTCGAGCCAAGAGTTCGTGGCAGTTACTAAAAACACGATTCATAACGTGCATTGGTTGGTTGGATCCTGGCAAGACGTGATTGGTTCGAATGTACGGAAGAACACAAAAATTGTGTTTGTGTTATTTTTTTACCCCCGCTGTGTCCCCATATTAAGAAAATCTGAACAAGCTCTCTGACTATTTATTATTGGTACAAGAGGAAATGTACGTGTGTACCTCATACAAGTGTATCTGTATTCGGTTTTACTCTAACAGGATAAAACAAATTAAGGAAGAATGGTAATAATGATAAATCGGTGTTATTGGAAAGGGAAAGTTATATACGTATTGACTGTAGAAATAATATTAACAAACAAAATAGCTGTGTTTCAAAGTTAACAACGCAAGTCACGGAAGTTGAAATAGCGTTTCTATGCAACCAGTACACGGACTTGTCACACGTGTATGAAACACATAACTACACACTCGAGCAACATGACAGTACCACCACGCACATAGCTACACATTCAAGCAACATGACAGTACTACCACGACAGCTAAACACTTTTTTTTGCTATATAAATATTTAATAGAGGGAAGATTTGTGTTTCAGGCTTTACACATTATTTTGGTTGAGCTATTTTATGCGTTTTTTTGTTTTTGAATTTCGCGCAAAGCTACTCGAGAGCTATCCGTGCTAGACGTCCCTAATTTAGCAGTGTAAGACTAGAGGAAAGGCAAATAGTCATCACTACTCACCGCCAACTCTTGGGCTATTCTTTTACCAATGAATAGTGGGACTGATCGTAACATTACAGTACCCCAAATGCTGAGATGGCAAGCATGTTTGGTGTGATGGGGATTCAAACCCGTGACCCTCAGATTACGAGTCGAGTGCCTTAACCACCTGGCCAAGCCGGGGCCTGTTCCTTTTGGATCGTATGTTACAGTTTCTCGGAATAATGAATTCCACATATTGTCATGTTTAATTACAGTAACATTTATTCAGCAATAAAACTTTATTCAAAGCAACAAAGAGATTCTTACATTCACGTCCAAGCAGACGTAAGCGCAAGCAAAGGAACATTTACATTTACCCTTCGATACTTATTTTAGGGTGACAGGATCGGATTACAAAACACTCTTCCAATCGTTATAAACCAAAGCAATCCCACTAATCACTGAGACAATAAAGTTCGTAGATGAATACGCACCATAGCTAGTTATTTAATTATGTTAATTTCCCTAAATAAATAATTTGTTTTTTCTACGTCATGGATAAGCGTACAAGTGTTTCACACGAAAGCAAAATTACATTTGCTTTTACTGATAATGCCGTCTTATAATTCTCCTAACTGTGATTATTGTTTGTTTTTGAATTTCGCGCTAAGCTACTCGAGGGCTATCCGCACTAGCCATCCCTAATTTAGCAGTATAAGACTAAAGGGAAAGCAGCTAGTCATCACCACCCACCGCCAACTCTTAGGCTACTCTTTTACCAACGAATAGTAGAATTGACTGTCACATTATAACGCCCCCACGGCTGAAAGAACGAGAATGTTTGATGTAATTGGGATTCGAACCCGCGACCCTCAGATTACGAGTCGCACGCCTTAACCCACCTGGTCATGCCGGGCCATAACTGTGATTAACTTTTGTTTTCATGATGTTCTAAAAACACGTAGTTTCAGGAAGTCTAGATAAAAATGAAATAGAAACCCTATAACCCGAGCGCTTTCGAAAGATGGACGTTTGCCCCTGAAGAAGAAAGGTCCACATTTCGAAAGCACTGGGTTGTAAGGTTTCTACTATATCTTTATCATAACTTGAGTTTTCGTTCTTATTGCGATATCAGTTTAGGTTTAGTTTTTATTTTGTGTGAACATAATTGTAAAGACTGTGTTTTTCTTATAATTGTGATACATTTCTACATCATCATTTGGTTTTAATAACCCTGTCAGGTCCATTATTAGAACTACTAATGGTCACAGACTCCAACGGCCTCTTAAAATCGTTTTTCCTGAACTACCCATGTCCTCCGTAATTTATAATTCCTGGCTTTAGAGCTGGGGTGGGAAACTCCATGTCCACTGGCCACGTCTGGCCAGCTCCAGTTTAGGAGTCAACTTTCTCCATCATTTTTTTTTCTTTCGCAAATTTTGTAATCAGCAACTGCACTGCCTTACGTCATCGCTAATATTGCGCACTTCGTCATTGCCACAGACTCTGCCCATTTTGTAACGTCAGTTTGGTTTAGATGTTTATTATCGAGTGTGCTTTGTTTTGCATGCGATTATAAAGATATTTTTCTTGTGCAACTTTCAAGTGTTTAAATATATTTTGTTTTTAATCCCATAATATAGATAAGTGGATAATTCGAAAACAAAAGAACCCAGGTGATGGTGAACACTTAGAAAATAAATACAATTCATTCTGGCATTACTGTCGAAAAGAAACTGGCGCGTGACTGGAAAAACGTGAAACAAGAACTTAATGGAAGTTGAAATTTGTAGTGATTGAAGCAAATAATAAACCAGTGTGTCTTTTGTGTAACAAAGTCTTCAGGAATAATAAAGTATACAACCTTAAACAACACTAACAATTTTCACAACGAATTTAATGTAAAATTTCCAGTTGATGGCAAAAATTGTATGAATGAAATTATCCGTCTGAAAGAACAACTTCATGAACAAAAGGGAGGCCTAAAAAGATTTTTATCATCGATAGAACTTGTTACGTTAACTAGCTGTAAAGTCGTTTGGATTCTAGCTCAAAAAAGAAATCATTTTCTGATGCTGAACTAGTAAAAGAAATATTGATTGTGGTCATTGAAACTCTGGTGTTCGTCAGTGTAGTTTTTACACAGTATTGACATTAGTTTTGTGCCTGATTTTTGAATAAATTTGGTTTTAACTGGAATGTCATATTTTGTTACTAGTTTTTGCCAAATGTTGGTTATTTTTCTGCTGATGTCGGGAACCCATGGTATGCAGCAGTATATGGTTTCGTGATTTTTTATTCGTGATATATATTTACTTTTGTTGGTTGATTTTGCTTTCTGTCCAGGTGTGTGCGTATAATGTTTTCTACAGTTTGTGGAGGAAACTTATTGATATTGTTCAAGTATTGTTTTATTTTGTCTAATTCGACGTTAATTTTATCTGGCAAGGATAGTTTTATGGCTGTGTTTATTTGGTTTCTTAGTATGTTGAGTTTTTGTTCTGTTTGACATGCTGAGTTCCAAGGAATGTATAGTCCAGTATGGGTGATTTTTCGGTGGATTTCTGTTTTAAATTGTGTATCAGTTCTTATAATTTTGAGGTAAAGAAATGATATGTGATTGCTTTCTTCTTGTTCACATGTGAAGTTGATGTTGGGATGTATAAAGTTAATGTGATTGAAAAAAATTAAGTGTGTGTTCTGTAGATGTGAATCCCGCAACCGTGTAATCTACATATCTGTACCAGTATAGTGGTGGATGTAATGCTGTGTTAATTGTTTGTGTTTCAACTTGTGTCATAAAAATATTGGCTTGAACTGGTGATACTGGGTTGCCCATGCTCAGGCCATTTGTCTGTATATAGTTGTAGTTGTTGAACATGATGTTTGTCTTCATCGTGGTGAATTCTATGAGTGTTGTTAATTGGTTGCTGGGAATGTCTATTGATCTGTTAGGGTTTCGAATATAGAGTTCCAAGGCTATCTTGCAGGCTTCAGTGGTTGGAACTTCTGTAAAGAGGGATATAACATCGAAACTGGCCATTAAGGCTTTATGATTAAGTTGATTAACGTTAGATTTGAAATTAAAAGCCTTTGATGAATGAGCTGGCTGATGTTACATATTCGGAGAATGCACATGCTATGTATTTACCAAGATTATAATTAAACAATTCATATGTGGACATTATTGGTTGTAATGGACAATCTGGTTTATGAGGTTTGGGGATGACGTATATTTGCGGTGTGTGTGAGTCGGTTTTACGTAGGTTGTAATAAAGTGTTTGTGAAATTGTGTTGGTTTTTTTCATTTTTAGTTGCGTTTCGTGTATTCATTCGTGTTCATTATGACTGTAGAGTTTCCCTTATCTGCTTTTAGAATTTATGTTTTTGTCTTGTTTTAGGTTTTTAATTTGGCAAAAACTAGTAACAAAATGTGACATTCCAGTTAATACCAAAGTTATTCAAAACCAGGCACAAAACTAAGGTCTATACTGTGTAAAAACTACACTGACAAACACCACACCAACATTATTTATAAAATACAATGTGATAACTGCCACGACTTCTATATTGAAGAAACAAGTAGAAAAATGGAAACCAGATTCAAAGAACATAAAAAGTCACCTTCACAAGTTTTCGAATGCTGCAAATCAAATAAACACAACATAACCACAGAAAGCACTCAAATACTAATTAAAGAAACAAACAAACGCAAAATTAAAGAAGCCTTACTTATACAACAACTCGAGCCCAAATTAACCAATGCAAAGGATCACCTTTATACCTATATTAATAAATATAATTGAACATCTAAGCACGCCCTCTACATTCCTACACTCAGTTACACGACCCCCTACAAACATGTGGTCAGCTATCGGTCAGTTACCTCTTTCTTTCTTTGTGAACCTAACGATGACCGAAGAAGATCGAAATGTTGTTCGCTCCTCTACAAAAAAAATTTCTCAACCCAAACGAGCCGTTTTTATATATATATTTATATTATATTATATATTTGTCTACAAGTGGGTTTTCTCGTCATCACTGATAAGGATTTGTTTTTCGTCTGAAGCAGCATTTAATTGAAAATAATGTGAAGTCCACGTGCCATCTTTCTATTGCATTTTGCATCAGTAAAATTTATATGATCAGAGGTCTAAAAGTGATGAATTGAAAAATTTGATGGATGTTGTTGTAAAAATTATGATTATATTAGAAGTGGAAGCTCTCTCATCTATCAACAGTTTGTTAAGCCTTTGAGGAAAGGCGGTGACTGTACTTTTGATGATCTTACTGATTTTGTAAACGTAAGATGGTTAAGTAGAGGAAAAGTCTTGGAATGGTTTACTTCCTCAAATAAAATACTATCTTGTTGAAAAAGGTAAGGTTGAAAATTTCCCTGAAATTGAAACTTTGTCACGACAGTGTGATTTGTACTATCTGTAGGACATGATGGTTCACTTGAATAATTTGAATACGAAGCTTCAGGGAAGAGGTAAAATAATAAGTGAGCAATTACAGTCTATTCATGAATTTCAGCTAAAGCTAAACCTCCTTGCTGAACAATTACAAAAGAATAATTTCACACATTTTGCAAAGTTGAATAATTGCCCAGAAAATAATAAGGACTATGATTTCTCTACAAAATAATAAGGACTATGATTTCTCTAACGCTAAAGATGATCTCCATGTGAACTGGATCAAAACTCTATCTTAAAATTTTGAATCACTTTTCTCCGAATTTAAAAATTTGAAATTGATATTTGAATTTGTGCATAGTCTGTTTCAATTTGACTTAGAAAATTTCAGTAAAGAAATTACATCATTTTTGTCTTTGGATAAGTGTGTATTTTAAGAGATGCTTACCCTGTAAACAAAGATGTTCTATCAGAGGGACGTGGCTCACTATTCTGATAAATGAGAGTCTTATAAATTTAAAGATAGCAATTTTAAAATTATTTTCTATATTTGGATCCACATGGGTGTGTGAGTCAACATTTTCTATACTAGATTTTCTCAAGTCTAGATACAGATCTTGGCTTACTGACATAAATCTAGAAGCAGAACTAAGATGCTCATTGAGCATAGATATTAAACCAAATTTCACGAAACTTGTTGATGAAAACCACCATCAATCTTCACATAGAAGGTTAGTTGAAATACAATTACTTTGATTAAACTAACATCTTTCAATTTTTTTTAATAGTGTGGCCAACGTTATTTTCATTAGCCACAGTTGTGGTCGCTATGAAAAGTACGTTATCCACCCCTAAGGTGACCTGTCTACAGTGGTTGCAGCCCATACCGCTCTCACAGCCGAATAACAGATTTTGCTACCACTTTTAAAGCTTTTAAACAACTGCAACTGCGGATCATGTTCAGTGAAATATCATGGGCTCGAACCCTGGACCTCCTATTTAAAACCCTGGTGCAACGACCACTAAAACGCATCAGGCCCACGAAATTCGTAATACATAAAACAGAAATGCATACGGTCAACATTTCATCCAACCAACTTCTTAGTGTATTTAATCAGTTTGGTTGTTGTTTTTCTGATTTTTACAAGGTACAGATACATTTGTTTATTTCTTGTGCTTGTTTTAATTGTTATCTTTCTTAGTTCTTAAACTTATTTCAAAAGTTATGCTCTTTAGCGGCACATCGGAATGTCTGTGCTACAATCCGATTTCGATATCCGTGGTTGGAAGAACACAGACTTTGTCAACCTTTGAACTTAATAATAAAGAAACATGAAAAATTATTTAAAATTTTAAAAAACTAGCACGAAGAAATATTTTAAAGCAATTCCAAAATTTTGCAAAACTTTGTTTTTTTATTACACATCTTTCATATTCAATAAAATAAAATAGTTTTTATAACTTCCAAACTTTCTGCAAATTTAGATTTTATTATACTAAACGAGTTCAGAGTGATCTGAAGAAATATCTCTTGCATTTTATTACATAAACTAATTCTTCAGATTTACAACGCTAAAATCAGAGGTTCGATCCTCTTCAGTAAACAGATTAGAAAGCTCTATGTGATTTAGCTATCAGAAAACACACATTAGTTAAGAGTCTACAAATGTGAGAAACTGTAAATAGGTTGAAAGCAATGTGCAAAAGAAAAAACATAAAACTAATCCCTATTAAATAACCACGCTAGTTTTTAAGCTGTTTGATGGCTAACTTTACAATAATGAATATTATAATGCACATCATGACCAGAAGCGCAGAGGATATGAATGGTCTTGGACAAAGATGTTCCTCAAACATCTCTATTTAACCCTTCACCCACAATCAACAGGTACAAATATTATACTATTTTTTTCTGTGTACTTCCTCTTGCTAATCAAACAACCATTTATATTTTTAAAACGCTAACTGTTAAGATAATTGAATGATTCTAGTTAAATAAAGGTTGAGCTGCCATTATTGGAAGATGCCAGTGCAATAAAGGTTGAAGTATCATTATTGGAAGATGCCAGTTTAATAAAGGTTGAAGTATCATTATTGGAAGATGCCAGTTCAATAAAGGTTGAAGTATCATTATTGGAAGATGCCAGTTCAATAAAGGTTGAAGTATCATTATTGAAAGATGCCAGTTCAATAAAGGTTGAAGTATCATTATTGGAAGATGCCAGTTTAATAAAGGTTGAAGTATCATTATTGGAAGATGCCAGTTCAATAAAGGTTGAAGTATCATTATTGGAAGATGCCAGTTCAATAAAGGTTGAAGTATCGTTATTGAAAGATGCCAGTTTAATAAAGGTTGAAGTATCATTATTGGAAGATGCCAGTTTAATAAAGGTTGAAGTATCATTATTGGAAGATGCCAGTTCAATAAAGGTTGAAGTATCATTATTGAAAGATGCCAGTTCAATAAAGGTTGAAGTATCATTATTGGAAGATGCCAGTTCAATAAAGGTTGAAGTATCATTATTGGAAGATGCCAGTTCAATAAAGGTTGAAGTATCATTATTGGAAGATGCCAGTTTAATAAAGGTTGAAGTATCATTATTGGAAGATGCCAGTTTAATAAAGGTTGAAGTATCATTATTGGAAGATGCCAGTTCAATAAAGGTTGAAGTATCATTATTGGAAGATGCCAGTTCAATAAAGGTTGAAGTATCATTATTGAAAGATGCCAGTTTAATAAAGGTTGAAGTATCATTATTGAAAGATGCCAGTTTAATAAAGGTTGAAGTATCATTATTGGAAGATGCCAGTTTAATAAAGGTTGAAGTATCATTATTGGAAGATGCCAGTTCAATAAAGGTTGAAGTATCATTATTGGAAGATGCTAGTTCAATAAAGGTTGAAGTATCATTATTGGAAGATGCTAGTTCAATAAAGGTTGAAGTATCATTATTGAAAGATGCCAGTTTAATAAAGGTTGAAGTATCATTATTGGAAGATGCCAGTTTAATAAAGGTTGAAGTATCATTGTTGGAAGATGCCAGTTTAATAAAGGTTGAAGTATCATTATTGGAAGATGCCAGTTCAATAAAGGTTGAAGTATCATTATTGAAAGATGCCAGTTCAATAAAGGTTGAAGTATCATTATTGGAAGATGCCAGTTCAATAAAGGTTGAAGTATCATTATTGAAAGATGCCAGTTCAATAAAGGTCGCAGCTATCATTGTTAAAATATGCAGCCCAATAAAAGTTTCAGTTACCATTATTGAAGTTTCCAGTTGAATAAAGGTTATAGCTACCATTACTGAAAGCTTCAATTCTTGTGTTTTCTCTTTGGGAAAGACATCAATAGCTCTTTTGAAGTTAAATATCCTGTTCGAAGAACAGAATACCCAGTGGTGCTTGAAAATAAGTTATTTTTACTCATGAAATTCCAATATATTCTTTCTCTACTTACAACAGTAATTGGTATCTTTAAAACAAGGGACAGAAGAACAAATCCACTTTCTCATTAGTTTGAGAAGAGCTCAGTTATAAATTTGGTTTAAATTTTGCTCAAAGCTATTCGAGAGCTATCTGCGCTAGCCATCCCTAATTTAACAGTGTAAGACTAGAGGGAAGGCAACTATTCATCACCACCCACCGCCAACTCTTGGGCTACTCTTTTACAAACGAATAGTGGGATTAACAGTAACATTATAACGCTCCATGGCTTAAAGGGCAAGCACATTTGGTGTGACGGGGATTGGAACCCGCGACCCTCAGATTACGAGTCGAGTGACTTAACCACCTGGCCATGCCGTCAATTATAGGAAACTGCTCTTAGTTAACGGCTCGTAATCTGAGAGTCTCGGGTTCAAACCTAAACATTCTCGTCCTTACAGCCGTGGGGGCGTTATGATGTGTGAAACACATCAAACTTCCATATATTTTCCCCTTACAACCTAAGGTAAACAAAGGAAGGAAAACAAAGTTTAACACAACTGTCTTTAAAATAAATTGAAGTATACTATTATCAAATAGCAGGAAAAAAGTATCAGATTTTGATGAAAACAGATAGAAAAATATTTAGTACACTATTGATCCATTTGATATAAGGGCGTTTGACTCGTAATCTGCAAGTCGCGTGTTCAAATCCCCGTCGCAGAATGCTCGCCCTTTCAGCTGTGGGGACGTTAGAATTTTTTACTCAATCCCACTATTCGTTGGTAAAAGAGTAACCCAAAATTTGGCGGTGGAAGGTGCTTACTAGCTGCCTTCCCTCTAGTCTTACACTGATAAATTACGAATGGCTAGGGCATATGGCCTTCGTGTAGCTTGGACCGAAATTCAAATCAAACCTTAGATAACAGCAAGTAATAGTGGTTTTTAACAGAAGATGTACTTAGGTCATTTCTTTTCTTTGAACCGAGAGCAAAGAGACAATTTAGTTATACAACGTTGGAAAAAATACTGTTCGTTTGTTGTTGTTCCTTTTTAAGGGCTATTTGTACTCTGCTCGCCACGAAAATCGGTTTCAAGCAGTACAAGTCCACAAACGTACCGTTGTGCCACAAAGGTACTGGAAAGAAGACTGCTTGAAACTTGCTACAACTTCAAACTCCAATTGATAACACGAGTAAATGAAATACTAGAAAATATTAAATACTCATTCGTATTTTAACCACAAGTTCAATATTTATTGAGCATACTTTCAACCTCTCAAAGATCGGTTTGCCTCCGTAATTACCAAGCATTATGTTATTCTAATTCTACAAAAGACACTTAATACCAGTTATATTGTAATAAAACAATTTTGTGTAAAAAACTTAATTACACGAAGCACATAATATTTTGTACATGATTACTGGTAAATCTAAAAGAAAATTTACAAAAAATGCAATTTGCTTAATATCACCTTTCGTCTAAAATTCTCACTGCCATCTGTTGGACAATACGGTAACTACCATGACATAGCATTCAATGATAAAATAGTTTTTTTGCCATTTTACATACACAGCTATTATATAAAAAAAGGTACGTTCATTAACCTCCGAAATATTTCTATTAATAAAAGCTAAAACAACAAAATATGCTGGAAGATGTTTATTTCTTTTATTACGCAGTACAATTTTTAAAGAGTCTGAGAACTAGCGTAAAAAAACATCTATAACTTCAAGCATGCAGTATACTGCCATCAGCATTTTATATAAACAAGAAAGGTAAACAAAACCCGTTGCCATGGTACAAGCTGCTGCCCATTGTTAACACTTTATGTCAACTCAGACACCATGTCTGAGTACTTTCAAGTTTCATACCTCAACATGATTTGAGTAAACTGAAAAGAAGGATAACAGTGCATTTGTAACAATTCATAATTACAATTAACATCTGTGTGTTTAACGTAATTTTAAATTTGTTGAGTGATGTGGTCCAAATTAGACAGAGCAAAACGGTGATTTGTTTACTTGTTTCAGATATTTGTGCAATACTATACAAAGACTAGTTGCATTAGTTGCTGTAAATTTTAAAGGCTATACTAAAGGGAAGACAGCTGGTCAAATTTTGACAAAGTAGAAGTCATCTACAGCTAAGACCATTTCATTTTTATAACAGGATGGTTGGCCTTTAAGGGAAGACTTGAAAATGCTTGAATGATATGGGTGATTTTTTTATATATATAGTTCAATTCAGCTAGTAATATTGATCTAATGTACCACAAGGGACACACCTAGTCAACAGCATCCAATGTCAGCTCACGCTACACTAATCAAACAGTGGGATTTGGCTATTACTCTTATGATACATTTACATCTCTAACGTGAGGAGCCAGATTTAGCTACAACACAATGTGAGCTACAGACTATTGGATCCACTTTGGAATGTTTAATACTAGGCTACACACAGCCTAATAATACTTTGAGTTTATAATATAAGATGCCATCAGTAGTTTGCCAACAAATTATTTTAAGAGGCCAAAACAAAAGAATAATTTTTAAAAAGAAGGCTTCTTAAATAATAGTAATGCAATTGTAACTTCAAAATAGGCTTATCTATATAAATAAAATTAATTAATGTTCAATCATAAAAAGTTTGTTAATAGTATTATGAAAAAAAATATGCAAGAAGACAGGAGACAGTGCATAAACTAATATACAATTATAATTATTCATGCTTTCAGATAAAACATTATGACATTATACAGGAATATTCCATATTTAGATACTACATTTTATACAGGCCAGTACACAACTTTACCTAACATTTCATAAGTACACTTCATTCACTTCACAAGAATCTGTTCAAAATAACATGATTTCTGAGCCAGAACTTGTAGAGAGATATGCACTTGGATCACAAGTACCACTAGCATCACTGATCCAGTATTCAATATATAGCACTAGTGTATGTTGATACCACTATATTCAACTTATAATTAACCCAAGATTTTCACTCCTTGGACTATTACACCAAAGTGAGAAATGATGTAGGCCTAACATGCTTGGTTATAAAGTTGTGCTTTGAAAACAGGTTTTAATCTCAGTTAAGAACATTACAAAACCACGGTGAATAGCTAATTGTTTGTCTCATTGTAGTTTCAACATTCTGGGTTGTATAGTGAGGGTTTGAAAACAGGTCTTAATCTCAGTAAAGGTATCAGTGCAGTGGGTTGTTACTTGTTTGTCCTGGTGTGTATGTATAGGTAAAACTGAAATAATTTTCAGATCAATTGGATAGGCTCACTTAATATCAGGAGGTTTGGTCAAGATATCGAATGCAGAGTAATTCTGTATCTCTAAGCAACTGAGTTCTGAGAACGGATGGAATAAAAAAATGGACAAAATGTTAAACGTGAAATGAAAGACCTTTATTGAAATATGAAAAAGCTGTGTACTTGCTTCTCACAGCTGTTTTTACGAAACCTATCATCAACCGTTCAAAAATAATTCATGTACTAGACTGACTAAATCCAGCATACTGTACTCCACAAAAAATTTCATACTTACTCAAAACAACTAATACTACGTATGTGACTCATAAATCTCATTGAAGGACACTGCTGCCAACATCTTTGTACAATGAACAGTACTGGAGCAAAACCTCTTTCCCCATGACAGAAGTTTAGTTAAACAATAGCCACTAGAACAAAATAAATGTAGCAGCTTTCTCAACCATTTGTTAAGTGAAACATGCATACACACAGATTAAATTATAAATTCACAATAAACATTATACAAATATTTCATTGTTTTACAGAACTTGTAGCGTATACTGAAGGGATTTAAACATCTTGGTAATAAAAAACATTATCTTTATTATCCAGATACTAATAATAAAAAGCCAGTATTTTACCACCATCACTGCTTCAGGGCTGACAGTAGAAATACTGATCTGATACATTAACTTCTTATAATGTTCTATTGTTCAAGATTTAATAAAAGCACATTAATACGAAAGACTCAAGTAGTGGAATGCCACAAGAAGTTAAGGTTATACTATTCACATTAAACATTTCTTGTACTCACAGCCTAGAAAGAGCCACAAAGGCAAAATAGTGGCTGTACTTTAATAAAGAGTATTTTAATTTTTTTATCATCTGGATAGCAAAGGTCATTTGTTTGTTTTTTCTGACTTATTGCCAGAAGATAGAAACACGACATACTGGTACACCAGTGATACCACATGCCTAACATGAAGAATTATATAGTGACAATGCGTAAACAAGTGTTCATCTCAGTGTATATAGATATGTATATCGAAATAATTCAGAGAGACAAACCAGTCCACTTGTACAGGGTGTTCTGAAAGTCACTGTGCACTTATATATTTATTAACAAACAAAACTGCACAGTGACTTTCCAAACATCCTGTATGAACCTACCTACTAGATCATTTCCTAGATAACCATGCTCTCAGTTATTACTTTGGATCACGATTAATGGTCAACTTGACATTAAAGGTCACCTAAACTAAATGCAATGTATATTAAGCCATCAATGTTTAATATTTGGCTCTGAAGTTACACCTGGTTCAAATACAGGTCAGGGAAGAGGTCACAGAATACTCAACTGTTATTAATACAGATAGTTACATATAATCTTCATTAATTTATATTTTTAACAGATTTGCTCTTTTGCTGTGGTACAAACAACATTTCACTGACTCTGCTCAATGGAGATATTCATTTTGAAAACAAAAAAAGAACAAAAGATTATCTTAAAAACACACAAATTTACTGCTATAGGTATTACTACTACATAATTATAAATGTAACAGTATGTTTTGCAACATTTCATGAAGTCATTAGTTCGTTAAATCAGCCATACAGGGTAGCTGATCACTGCTGTGTCATGTTTTGAATGTCATTACTTATCAATAAAGGTAAAGACTTGGTAAATATAGCAGCAAATTCAATATGTCAGTTTAAACATAAATGCATAATATCAGTAAACAAAGCATACATAAACAAAAACCTATAATGATTAAAACACACTAATTCATAACATGAAATCCTCGATATTTTTCATTACAATTGTGCCCTCCAATGGCTCAGAGGTTAATCAGTAGTCTTACAGCATTAAAAACTAGGTTTCAATATCTATTTTTGATACAGCACAGACAACCAATTGTGTAGCTGTGCACATAACAACAACCAGCCAACTATAATATTAGTGGCTACTATTTCTGGTTAAAGGAAACACAAACACATAAAGCACTTTTCATCAGGCATGATACACATGGAAGGTTATTAACTTGTTGTTTCTGAATAGGGAAAAACAGATGGTGGTCTATACTTAAAGCCCCAACAAACAACTGTACTAAATTTGTCAAAAATAAGTACATTAAATAAAAGAGCATAGTGATACAAGTTTTGTGTTTGCTTAGCTTTAGCCACTGCTGCTGTGCAATAATATAACTCAGTTATATGCTGAATATTGTTGTTATCAGATGTTTATTTTTTTGAAAAAGTTCTGGTTTCATCAACATGATATTCAAAGTTTCAAATATATGAAATCTAACTATTATTATCTTTGCCTTATGTGTTTGTAGCTACATTTATATAAAGTGATAACTTACAGGCTTTGCAAGTCTTGTAATAAGCATTTTTAAATTATATTACTCCATATAATTGTAATTTTCATGTAATATAATGTAAAAATTAGTTTGCACTTCTTTATAGAAGGTCATGGGCTAGCATGGCCAAGTGGGTTAAGGCATTTCGCTTGTTATCTGAGGGTTGCAGGTTCGAATCCCTGTCGCACCAAATATGCTCATCCTCTCAGCCATGGGAGTGTTATAATGTGATGGCCAATCCCACTATTCATTGGTAAAAGAGTATCCCAAGAGCTAGCAGTGGGCACTGATGACTAGCTATCATCTCTCTAGTTTTATACTACTAAATTAGAGATGGCTAGCACAGATATCCCTCGTGTAGTTTTGCATGAAATTCAAACAAATAAACAAACCTTTATACAAGGTCAACACAAATTTTCTCAATTGACCAATCTTTGTCAGATTTCAGATGGATTTTGGATTTGGAAAATTACGAATTTTCCTTACAAATGCGAATGTTATTGAAACGTGGCTATTTCTAAGTTTCAGCCTCCCCATCAACAGAAATCTATATGTAAATATTGTAAATGTGCTACACACTGAGAGCAATTTTTAATAACACTGAAAGTAAAGTGCACTCTCAAATTATAAGTGCAATACCCAGGTTTTGTCACCTTATCTGTACCTCTCAACACATAATTTGGTTAAAATATTTGTTCCATAAAACCAATTTTAGGATTTATTGAAGTTTAATATTTCTTTTTGTTTTCATTAACAAAATTTGCAATAAATGTTTTTTATTGTATAGACAAATTGCAGTATGTAGACCCCTGGCTATAATTTTTAAACACTATATCACATGAAGATTTTAGGCCCAAATCTTGTTAAAATAGCCTAATCATTTTAGTGAATTTTCTATCTAATTTTTTTAAAATTATTTTTACAGGCAAAATTGTTCCAAATCTATTTCCTATTACCATATTGAAATATGTGTGCATGTAAAAAATTGTAATTACATTGATCAATATTTTTCTACATTTAATATCTAAAATTAATATTGGGATAAATGCACATAAAATAAAAGAGATAGAAAAAAAAAAAAGAAAATTTTCTCTATTGTAAGTTTTACAACTTTTAAGCTTGAAACTACTAAATAGGCTTTCACCTTCACACCTAGTGAAGAATTTTATAATTTAGTTGTTTGCTAGAGAACGCTTCTCATTATGAGGGTGTCAGATTTATAAATTCATAAAAGTAACCTTCAAACACTTGAAAGTTGATAATGATTTTGTAACTTAAAACTTTCATGGAATTTGCAGACATAAAAGAATATTATAAAAATAAACTATCGGTGAGCAGATATTCAATGATAATTTGAGAATGTATTTATCAAGTGATTCATTTCAGTGTTTGTACTGAGAGTTATCACACCTATTAAATTAGTAAAATTATTAACAAAGAAATTCCACAACCAAGATTATTTGTAATGAATTTCTGCTGAAACGCTGTTTGAGAACTTAGGCTACAACTTGTGTCAAATTGAACATAGATTGTTCAAACATCAGATTTGAAAAAGTTCAGGACTGACTTCTATTATTAAAACAATTTTAATTTTTCAACAGCTTGATTAGTTTACTCCAATTAAGGAATGAACCGAGGTCAGCAGTTGTGGAGGCCAGCACTTTCCTTAATTACACAACAACTTACGTGAATTTAAATTATGAGAAGATTGGCGATTTCATGAAAGACTTGAGAATGGGTTTTAATTTTTCTTTTTTCGAGTTTAGATATATAAAGGCATATTTGAAGTAGAAATAATGGTCACTTCTAAATTCTAATACTACTGTTACTACTACTATAGTATTAGCTTGAACTTGAAAGACAGACCAAATAGCCACAGAAACTTACTTGTTCGTATATCACACACCGCAACTTGCATCAAGTTAAACTACACCTTTGAGTTTGAATTTAAATGTTAATGCCGATGGTAATCGTCAATGTTCTTTAAAGAATCTAATCAGATTTCTAAAAAAATTTTTCAACAAAAGCATAACGAAAACCTACCGTTGATGCTGTTGTCTTCATTTTTTTAGCGTTGGACATGTTAATACAGATATTCATTCACTAAAGTCTAATAAAGACGTGGTTTGCTGAATGAAAACCTGCTACAACGGGCAACAGACGTCAGAAATAACACTAGAAGTGCAAATAATGCACAAGTCCTAACATTAACACGTTGTTATCATTCAACGAATCAACGATCTTCTGATGTCTAACACTTAACCCATCGTTGCCACGGAGACAAATTGATGACGTTTTGACATAAATTAGCGACATCTATAAATTGTAGCATTAACATATCAAATAAATGAACGTATACATGATCTATATTTATAAGCACCATATTTCTTTCGCTGTATCTCACTTTAGTAACAAATAAGGTAATGTATTTTCAAACAGTTTAATTATAGATAGTGTTTTATTTTACTACTGCCTTCCAAACTGAGATGTAATACACTGTGATTGGCCTTTTATGTTAAGCAACGAAACAATAATGCTAAAATACAGGACAGACACAGCAGCCAATAGTCCAATGTGGCGTTGTTTTAAAACAAATAAATAAGGTCGACTATGATTATGTTTGAATATACGCTGTATAATCAAGTTATAAAATTAAAATGGAGAAATATACGACAATCAAGTCGAAGTAAATTTTATTTGAAAATAAAATCACTAGTAGACATATGTTTATGAGTTTCAAAAACTGTGAGATCAAACAAATGTTTCTCTCAGTATAGCGTAAAGTACATTTCACTCAACCACTTCGGTAAGCTCAAAATTAAGTACACCGGTAATAATTTATTAACTGGAGGTGGAAAACTTTTTAATATTGTTATAATGGTAAACGTAACTTGAGAAATGCACAAATATTTATTTAAAGTATTAACTTCCAAACTGAGGCCCGGCATGGCCAGGTGGGTTAAGGCGTTCGACTCGTAGTCTGAGGGTCGCGAGTTCGAATCCCCGTCCCACCAAACATGCTCGTCCTTTCAGCCGTGGGGGCGTTATAATATGACGGTCGACCCCACTATTCGTTGGTTAAAAAGTACCCCAAGAGTTGGCAATGTGTGATGATGACTGTATGCTTTCCCTCAAGTCTTACAGGGACAGCTAGCGCAGATTAAAAAACAAACAAACTTTCAAATTGACGAAAGCCATTCATCTTAGACGTAAAGCTCTCCAGTGGCCCTGTTGCAAGTAAGACGCTAAAAGAGAACGCAAATCCAACAAAGACACATGACACGCAACTAAACAAAATACTACTAAAAATGTAAAAGCCAACACAATTTCAAAACGCTTTATTCCTACTTACGCAAGACCGACTCACGTACACCACAAATATACGGCATCCCCAAACCTCATAAATCAGATTGTCCATTACGACCAATAATATCCACATATGAATTGTTTAATTACAATCTTGGTAAATACATAGCATGGGCATTCTCCGAATATGTAAAATCAGCCAGCTCATTCACCAAAGACTCTTATAATTTCAAATCTAACCTCAATCAACTTTATCATAAAGCCTTAATGGCCAGTTTCCATGTTATATCCTTCGTTACAGAAGTCTGCAAGATACCCTTGGAACTCTATATCCGAGACCCTAACCCATCAATAGACATTCCCAGCATCCAATTACCAACCCTCATATAATTCACCACGATGAAGACAAACTTCATGTTCAACAACCACAACTGTATACAAACAAATGGCCTACGCATGGGTAACCAAGTATCACCAGTTCTAGCCAATATTTTTATGACACAAGTTAAAACACAAGCAATTAACACAGTATTACATCCACCACTATACTGGTACAGATATGTAGATGACACGGTTGCGGAATTCACATCTACAGAACACACACTTAATTTTTTCAATGACATTAACTCTATACATCCCAACATTAACTTCACATGTGAACAGGAAGTAAGAAATCACATATCATTTCTTAACCTCAAAATTACAAGAACCGACACACAATTTAATACAGAAATCCACCGAAAAATCACCCATACTGGACTATACATTCTCGGGACACAGCACACGAAACAAAACAAAAACTCAACATGCTAAGAAACAAATAAATACAGCCATAAAACTATGTTCACCAGATAAAATTAACGATGAATTATGCAAAATAAAATGATACTTCAACAGCATCAATAAATTTTCTCAAAAAACCGTAGAAAATATTATACACACACACCTAGACAGAAAGCAAAATCAACCAACAAAAGTAAATATATCTCACGAATCATTGTTTGTTTGTTTGTTTTGGAATTTCGCACAAAGCTACTTGAGGGCTATCTGTGCTAGCCGTCCCTAATTTAGCAGTGTAAGACTAGAGGGAAGGCAGCTAGTCATCACGACCCAACGCCAACTCTTGGGCTACTCTTTTACCAACGAATAGTGGGATTGACCGTCACATTATAACGCCCCCACCGCTGAAAGGGCGAGCATGTTTGGCGCAACCGGGATGCGAACCCGTGACCCTCACATTACGAGTCGCACGCCTTAAGACGCTTGCCCATGCCGGGCCCTCACGAATCAAAAAATCACGAAACCATATACTGCTGTATACCATATATTCCCAACATCAGCAGAAAAATAACCAACATTTGACAAAAACTAGTAACAAAATATGATATTCCAGTTAATACCAAATTTATTTAAAAACCAAGCACAAAACTAAGGTCTATACTGTGTAAAACCTACACTGACAAACACCACACCAACATTATTTGTAAAATACAATGGGATAACTGCCACGACTTCTATGTTGGAGAAACAAGTCGAAAAATGGAAACCAGATTCAAAGAAGTCACCTTCACACGTTTTCGAACACTGCAAGTCAATAAACACAACATAACCATAGAAAACACTCAAATACTAAATAAAGAAACAAACAAACAAATGCAAAATTAAAGAAGCCTTACTTATACAACAACTCGGGCCCAAAATAAACCAATACAAAGGAACACCTTTATACCTATATTAAAAATAATATAATAAATAATAATAATAAAATAAATAACATAAAATTATATATTCAAACATCTAAACAACGCTCTCTACATTCCTACACTCAGTTACACAACCCCCTTCAAACATGTGGTCAGCTATTGGTCAGTTATCTCTTTCTTTCTTTGTGAACCTGACGATGACCGAAAAAGGCCGAAACGTTGTTCGCTCCTCTACATAAAATATTTTCTCAATCCAAACCAGCCGTTTTTATATACATCTATTTTTTCTACAAGTGGGTTTTCTCGTCACCACTGATTATTATTCCTACCTGTGTCTTTTCGTTGTCTGAGGAAAGCAGATACTCCCGATTGAAAAGATTGTCTTCTATTTGCTGAACATCTTTCGTATAATTATTCTATTCCCGTTTAAACAAATGTTTTGAAACCCGGTTGCTCACAGAATCCTCTCTACAGTGTCTGTGTTCACTGTCTAGTTGTAAGACATTTCTCTTGCCCTAGGTCATGTAGAAGCTATGCAGTACACAGATTGGTGCCACTTATACCAGCTCTATTAACTAGAATCGCTTCACATCAGTTTTCACCTTTTTCTTATCGATATTCAGAAACGATTGTCCCATTTTTCTTTATTTTCTGTTTTTGTCCAGTTTTTCTGGACACTAGACGATGTCGATATTTGCGGGAAGAAGCTCGCTGACATTGCATCTAGGTCTGTCTACTGTATTCCTGTCACCGTCATGCATGCCTGTCTAATATAGGGACTACAGTCCTGTATTTAAGGCTCTGCTTCGTGCCAAATGACAATCGACTTGAACTGAGCAACGTAATAATAAACTTTTTTAGCTCAAACCATCTGTTCGTTTTTAGCCATCCTGTTTCCATAAGGATCTGAAGGAGAAAGTTGTCCTAGCTAGGCTACGCATTGGTCAGTTTTAAACCCATCGTTTTCTTTTATTGGGGACTGATAAACCAATGTGTGCCATTTGTGACAGTGAGGTTACAATAGCTTATATTTTAATGCCGTACCGTTATGACTCAGAACAATAACACCATTTTATTTTCCACGGACTTACCCCAAACATTTGCGATGGTAACAACGTCTAACTTGTGTTTTAAAATTATGGGCCACTGGCCGATTTTATTCTATTTAAGTTTTACCTGCTTTTGAAACACAATTTGGTTTTAAATTTGATTTATTTTTATCTTCTATTTTTACAACTAGTTTGGTGAAGATAGCCTTGTTATTGTACCGTAAACCACCCATCAAACAAACAACCAATCGTTCATATGTTATCCTTTGTTGTGTACTGTTTGATCAGGTACAACTACTTTTGTTCTAATTTAGATTTCCTTGTTACTTCTGTTCACCATCTTCTTTCATTCAGCTTCATTACCGTATTATTTATCGGTTTACCAGTAGTTTTATTCAAGGGTTATCTAGGTTAGTTCCAGTTTTTATTCACCACTGCTGAATCATTCCTTACGTTGTTTTAATATTTTGACTAATTCATGTTTTCTGTATAATGTTTATCCTTTTACAGTTACTTTTTTCAATCTTTACTTCATAAGTACAATTCAACTACTATTTTTACAATTAATTTCATTTGGCTTATGATTTATCCTTCTTACTATTAATTAGTTTATTGGTGTTCCATAGTTTTATGAAGAGGTTCATCTCTACTATGGTTCCCGATTTCTATTCAACATCATCATTCCGTATAGTAGTTTTGACCAGTTTTTCACTACGTTAATTATTTCATTTGTTTTTTTCTTCATTGTTAATACTTTTTACAATTACTTTCATTTTTATTTGATCTCTACTTTATAATTCTTACCAGTAATTTAAATTAATGTATTGGTCCTTAGGAGGCTGGGTCTGCCGTATCTCCTATTACCATCCTTATCTAACAGCTGAAACCGTTGTCCTTCCTAACATTGTCAGTTTTCCCTGAACTTATCATGCAATGCCCTTCCATACTTCTATTAAAGTATTTTCTAGACCTCCTTCAGAAACTCTTGTGTTTGGGTACATACAAACCTTACCTTCTACATGCTTTCAATTTTACAATAGTTTAACTTCAGGAAGGATTTTTTCTGAATTTGTCTCTCCCCCATACATTTAATGTTTCCCTTTATATTAGTTATATTACGTTTTGTTTACATGTCGGGTTTGTCAATCTTCTTTCTTCCTTCGATGTTGGGGTTTTTGCGATCTTCAGTTCATTCCCTCCTCGCCTGGCGTTTTTATTTTTGGGCTAGTTTGGTTTGGTTTGTTTTGAATTTCGCGCAAAGCTATACGAAACCTATCTGCACTAGCCGTTCCTAATTTTGCAGCGAAAGGCTAAAGGAAGGCAGCTAGTCATCACCACCCATCGCCAACACTTGGGCTACTCTTTTTACCAACGAATAGTAGGATTGACCATCACATTAAAACGCTTCCACGGCTGAAAGGGCGAGCATGTCTGGTGTGACGGGGATTTGAACCCGCAAAGCTCGGATTAGGAGTCGAGTGCCTTAATCACCTGGTTATGCCGAGCCTTTTGGGTTAGTACTAAGTGTGATACTGCTATTCGTTTTTCTTGTCCAAATTAATAGGGTTTTACTGCCTGTTCCATTTATTCTCTTGTCCCAGTTTTTGGGGCATTGCTCCTTTGTATTGCACCTGCTGACAGTCCCTCTCTTTTCAGATGTTACATATTCTCTTCTGGGCCCCTCACACAATATTCATTTCCTCGAATGTCATGTTCAAATACTCTCTCTCAAATCGTAGTTTTTTCTCATCCCAATACATTCCATCTAACAGAATGATGTCTCTGTTCTCTCGTTTTCATGTAGCTTTGACTTCCATCAAAATCCTCCCCACGTATATCCCTCTATTTGGTATCTGGTACCTCCTCCTCTAGCTAGGACTGTTGATGTCTTCGATTAGGATTAATCCTACATGCTCATCCCCCTGATGCTCTTACTTCCATAGATAATTTCCCTCATCTCTACCATTCTATTTTAGATCCTTCTAACTCCTCATAAATGGCAAATTCTACCATGATTTCCACGACTTCTGCGACTCCAACTTTTACTTCCACTACTTCTTATTTTGTCTCATGCCCATCTTTGTCCACTTCATTCACCAGTACTCTATCCAGACATTCACATCGTCTGTCTTCAAGCTTGGCTCTCATTTAATTCTTAGTGGGGAAATCGGGTTTATACCCACTGGCATCTTTCTTTCAGCTTGTTCTATTCACTCTTCATCAGTGAATGTTTATTGCCATAAATGAAAAGCGTTCTGCAGTTAATCTACATCGTAGGAATTTCTCGCAGACCGAACCTGTTGGGGTTTCGACTGCGAGTCTTCAGTTCTCTACATTTTGGATTATTGGACAGCCTTATCCCATATCTTTTTGTTTTTTTTCGAAACCGTGGAGTTTTCACCCATCCTAATTATGTTCTTACGTTTCTTCCAGATTAATCATTCTCCCTGACTGCACTACAATTCTGATTCGGAATATTCATGTGATCCTTTATCCACTCACTTTAACTTTGTTTGCCCCACTTTCCTCGTTTCATCTTCCCTTCAAACATCATTCTTTCTCATCTATGCCTGTGTACATCTGAGGTCGAATTTGTTTGTCATATTCCTTCTCGTAATTTTTTCCCATTCGTTTATCTGGATGCTTCCATTCTACCCAAAATACTGGCGGCTAGGAGAGATAACTCTTCTTTTTTTGTCCAATTCTCTTTTTTATCCTCCCCCTGATCCAGATCCCTCTTATATATGGTATGTGCACTTTGTTTTCTATTGTCAGCACGCTTATTCCCGTGGTGCCTGTTCCCATTTCTTTATTACCAGACACTTTTGCTCTTGTCCTGATCTTTCTCCTTCTGCTCTCACTAATGTGTTCAGTTTTTTCCCTACTCACCTTTGTCATCTTATTTTTTTCCCTACTCACCTTTGTCGTCTTCTTTTTAAACTTTGTTTCAAATATATTCTCATCAGGTTCGACGTCTTTACTTTTTCCCTGGTAACTCGTCTTTCTTGGCCATTGGGGTAACTCCTACATTCGATCATGAGAACTTCACCTAATTCATTCATCTCCCCTTATCCAAAGTGTAATGTGGTTACTATTCATTATTTCTTTCCTTTCACGGGCCCTTGCTTCATTATTTAGTATTTAGAATCTGCTTTGTGGCAAGCAGTACCTGAACAGGTATCCTTCATTTGAAATACGCACTGTGCAGCGATGTTGAATTCTCATCTCTTCCACGACTTTGCAATGCTCATCAGTGAGATGGGATGTTCTACAGTATCACAAGAAGGTGAATAACTTCACAATGTTTTTACTTCATTAACATGTCCATTCTGGATCATACCACCCATGGACTGCATGGTTTGCTTTTCAAAACAGGTTTTCCTGATCACTCATTGTATCGTCTCCAGTGATGACATCCTCCTTTCTTCTACTGGAGTGTGGAAGTCCTTACCACTTTCCGGTTCCAAGCTGCAGGGGTGGTTGATTGTGAGTGAATGAGTTCTACGAAAACATGGCTATAATCATTCAATAGAGAGTACAGCAGTAGTGTTCCAATGATGCAGACGAGACGTGATCTCCAGAGGAATTACACTATCATTTTGCTACAGGTCGTGGTCTACTAATACCATTTCCACAACCACTGGCATTGAGCCGTAAAAAAACGCAGTTCACCTCTTTAATTGGGAGCTCTCATTCTACTGCTGCAAATATGTATGTACCCTGCGGCCTGATGCCAGAGTCAGAACTAACCAATCAACAGAAGTCCTCACACAAGTTTCAGGTTGTCGATCTTCCTCCCTTAGTTTCTTCCATCTATGTTGTGAGTCACAATGCGAGATTATTTCAGTTTTATCCCTGACTATCACTCATTCTCTTTTCTTACAGGGATATTACTGCCATTTGGAAGGTCCTGGCTTCTTGGGGTTCATTGCATGTGACAAACGTTCCTTCGATAATGGATGTAAAGTTCCCAAATCGATAATCCTCGTGTCATACCTGGGAGTCTGAGTAGTTGTCAATACCCCCGTTCTTGGGTTGAAAATGAAAACAGTATGATTCTCATCCTACACTTGCGTGACCGTCGGTACCTCGCGAGAAGGTGTTGGATGTAGTTAACTGTAGTAGATAGAGTATGGTTCACTGCACTAGCCACTCTATACTCAGGGGCGCATCCTTTCTTACCTACTTTTCTCATTTTGGGATGGAGTTACATCTTTCTCTGGTCAGGATCACTTTCGTACCACAATCATTCCCACTCGAATATGCTTCACTCATTTTCTGTTCTAATATTTCACACATTCAACACAGGAAGGGAATTATACCTCGCTTCGAAGTGATGCAGTTCTCTTCAGATCTGACTCTTTCTCATCCACAGAGGTATTTTTTAGAACGCTTTGTGGGGGTGGGATACGTCTGTTCTTCATTTTTAACAATCCCTCTTCCTAATCAAGGTGAGATTCTAGCTAATCTTGTGAAATAAGGAAAATACCGTATCGGAAGTTGTACTTTCACTATACGTCTTTCCTCTCACATTTCCTCCACATACACGCTTCCGGTACTTCCGTTTTCTGCCAATCTTGGAAGAGATAGTTTGGTAGAGGCGTATAGAGGAAGTTACATGCGCCACGTGAGTGTACTATGCTCCTATTTGTGGAAAGGTGACACATGATGATATACATGAAACACATGTTGGAATAACTTGATTTCAACCAAGGGGAGAAGAAAACTTGTGGCATACGTAAATAAAAAAAGTTCGCTCGCATATAGGGATAAGCAATGAAAAAGAATAGCTCATATTATGCGAGGAGGGAAGCGCGTTATGGAAACACACTTTCCGTATAGGAAAATTGTAATACCTTTGGTACTCCGTATCTACATTGGCGGAGAAAGTTTTAAAACAATTTTTATAGAAACAATATCTTATATATAAATTATTCTTTAAGTCTCAAAATAAATAAAACTGGTATGAACAATGCTCAAGTAAGAAATGAAAGTTATGATACACTCCCTGCTCTTAAAATCAAAAGCTATTAATACCAACACGTCTCAGAGTGTCCTGGTACTTCTCAGCCCACCATATGGGGACTTGCCATACGCCCACTTATTTCTTCCTGCTTCGAGACTTTAAACAAATGTTGGAACTGAAAATATAAACCTTTGTTGCAATAAAACTATTTATTTTGTAAATTGATACATTATTTCGAAAAACATTAATCTTACAAAACTACATCTAGGTAACTATTTTCTATTAACACTCCTACGAAAAGACGTTTCTAGTCCTGATTTCTCCAAGCCCGTTCCCCTGGCTGTGGTTTCGCTAGATAGTAGATAGGGACAGTGGTAATCTCGTTTATCCATTCATTAATGGATTTAAATGGCAATTTCATTTAAATACAAAATTATTAGCCTAATATTAATAACCTTTCAAGTTGCTCTGGGGCCTATTAGGCCTCACTTTTCGTAGGAGTGTTAACGCAATTCTTACGTCCTTAATAACTACAATAAAATTCAAAATGTCTGGAAAGTTCATTTTAAGGACTAGGTTAGCAGGAACAAACAGTAATGGAGGAAACTCTAACTTAATTAATACTATGATAACATAATACCTTTAATCCTAAGCAAAAGTACAATAGAAATTAATGCTACGTAAAGTATGCTTTTAACCAAGTATCTGACGTTATTTAAAAAAAACTTTCCACGCTCGTTTTCTACTGATCTTACCCTGTTTACTGAACACAAGGGGCTATTTTTGTTGTGCCCGACAGGAGTATCAAAACTCGATTTCTAGCGCTATAAGCCCCTAAATTAACCGCTATTGGTACGATAATTATTAGGTCATTCGATTACTGGTAATTAAATATTATAATAAATTCACCGTAGTCGCTTTGTTGGTCAACCACACAGGAAATAGCTGATTAAACATAGAAATCAAATAACTTTTCAAAATATTTTACCGATATTTACCGGAAGAGGGAAAATCGGGATGATACTTGACAATTAAATACATTGTAAAAACAAAACAAAGAGAAGTTGAAATACGTGTCACCGATTAAGAACCACCTATTTGTTATTTAACAAAGTAACTATAGCGAATAGGAAATGTGTGCACGTAGTAACGTTGACTGTCTTTACTGCATGATAGCTCGAGTTCC
The DNA here is from genome assembly GCF_004210375.1 of Tachypleus tridentatus. Classification (NCBI taxonomy): domain Eukaryota; kingdom Metazoa; phylum Arthropoda; class Merostomata; order Xiphosura; family Limulidae; genus Tachypleus; species Tachypleus tridentatus. Next base: position 93,683,966 of record NC_134831.1, read on the forward strand.
AAATTCTGATGGCACAGATTAAATACAGTAAAACGATCTTCGTGCTAAACAAATAATTGAAATGAGAAGCTCTTATAACCCTCGTGCACTTTGATCAAAATTCCACGATGTAATAATGCATTTAATAACCATCAGAGAATCGCTTCACTATTATACTATATAATTTGATCGTCTTGAAACGCCACCTTACACTGTCCCATACAAACAACTAATAAATGTAAAATAAAGCGCCCATACCCGTCCTTGAAGACTTTCGTCAGCCACGTGGGCGAAAACCTACGGGTTTCGAGTGCCTAAACTACATGAAGTATGTTTAACCTTTTGATCACCAACATTAGGACTTTTATAGTACCCACAATTTTTGTAATTCATCATATTATTTGTTCGCCCACACAAGTAAATTTCGTTTTATTACCTCAGATTAATTAATTTACATTAATTGTTTTCGCGCGTTATACAAATATATTACGTAAAACAGTCGATAGAGGTGTATTGATCATTTAGGCCTGTTTGATAGTTGTTTTAATACGTTTGATTACAAATGTTATATTGAAGTATTTGCTGTTGGTCTAAAACATATCTTAGTTTAACAGTAAAGTTCTAACTTCTAACAATTGCTATGAGCATCTAAAATCAATACGGGTGAAATAATTATTGTATAAATGTGTAAAAAGGTTAGTCTTCGGGTCTTGCTGTTTCAAACCTTGGGAAAAGTGAAAAAAAAAATCCACAAATTAAAATTAGTTTGATTCTTGTGAGAGTTTGATCATTGTCCATAAAAATAAATCATTACGTTTTTTATGCAGAAAAACAAATTACTTTAAGTAATAAAAACAAGAGGACGTAACAATAATTTCTTCCTAACAAAAATATTTAAGGAAAATAGAAATTTATTAATTGTCTGATTTAAACTCGATGTGTCTTGTATCATTTACCTTGAAATAAAATACTTCAAACGTCACACACAAAGTCGACCAACGGATTTATACAAAGTTTGGTGAAATACATAGACTGAATTGCAGAGAGAGGCCGTTATAACATATATTTGTCACGTCTACAGGAGACGGAGAAAGAACACTACACGTGGTTATATTACAGTTTTACAAGAATGCCATACAAAGTGTCACAGCATTATTGTTTACCACGTTTACACCTAACGACGTCAGGTAATTAAACTTATTAATACTGTGTTAATATTTCATATACAACAGAGTATTAGAAGACACCGACCTAGGTAAGAAAAGGTGAGAACAAAATTTCAAACATTATAGATACAAGTACTTAAGATAACTATTAACCCTAGGAAATTTTTAATTCTAAAAAAATAAATATAAATATTAACTAGTTTGTAATAACTATGAATTTTTATTTAAAAAATTCTCCACCCTACCCAAGAAGTAGTTATGATCATAGGAGATATGATGTTCAGTGTATGATAAATAGTGTTCTATTCCTCTAACTTAGAAAAACCAAAATTAAGTGGTATTTTCATAGAAGAAAACCTAACTGGAAACTATTTTGTTTGTTGATAACAACATCAGGTGTAGCTGACATAAACACAATGACTCATGGCATAACACAAGGTAGCAAGTTGATGTCCTGCTCGGCAAGTGTTGTTTGTCTGAGTTAAAGTTTAGCATACATTTCTTCACTGTAATAAATAACATAGAATATCTTGTTTCTAGAGATATCAAAGTCTATTAAACCACCACTCTTATGTCTTACACACAATACCAAAACAACTCTTGGTATATACATAACTTGCATCATATAACATGGTTTTAGTGAGTAAGTATATTTTTCTATCAAAATTATCATCAATTTAACATCACCTAATGTTTCATGTTCTCAAACCTCAGTGTTATCACCAGTTATAACATATTCAACACTGTACCATTCCCTTCTGAGTGGAACTTCCCACTTTGTTCCATTTTTACCTCATTTTAAAAATGTTCTGTGGTAAGTCCCTTAACAGACTTACATGTTAACATAACTTCCTCAACTGAGCTTCTTAACTGCTTAATTGTAGTTCTCTTGGGAAATTCATACTTGAAATCAGCTGTAACAAACTACTAACAAATCTCATTTTAATCTCTAATTCAGTTAAAATGGTCATGTAATCTATGGCTGTTAAGGGCTAACTAACAACAAGTAAAAATACAATGTAACAATTAGGTGTCAGTGGCTAACTAGGTAACATCGATTAACAATATAATGTAACAGTTGGCTGTTTAGGGCTAACTGGTTAATATCAACTACCAACATAATGTAAGAGTTGACTATTTAAGGTTAATAGGCTAACATCAGTTAACAATACAAGTAATACATGTAACAGTTGACTATTTAGGGTTAATTAATTAACATCAATTAACAATACATGTAACAGTTGACTGTTTAGGGCTAACTTGCTAGCATCAACTACCACAATAATACAATTTCCACCAGTTCATTGAGTACAGTTATATATGTATTAACATCAAAATGATTTTAATAAAATCAAAAAGTATCAAACAGCAAAAGAAGTTTTGAAAAGAAAAATATTTTAAAAATCCTTGAGAGGTGTCATTGGTCAAATAAAAGTAGGTCAACAATAGTAGGTACAAACACACACCTCATCAAACAATGCAGTCAACAATAAAATAAGAACACAGCATTTTCTTTACTTCTGCTTAACAACATTAATAGTATCTGCAACATGAGTAAAACATTTTACCACATTCTGATTAATCCTCTAATTAATGAGCATCACGAGAACAGTAAACTGTCACCTTGTACCAGCCTCTATTGGTACATCACTACTTCACTCCACGTGCACTAAAACCTTCCATCATCTAACCTTTTCCTTCACAAGTGGAGAACCTTCCAACCCATTTTACTGTTATCAAACAGTAGAACTTTTGCAATGAAACCTCCACATTCTGTGATCTTTTTCTTTAGATATTCAGTGAAACACATTTTCTTGCATTAGAATTTCCACGGTAATGAACCCCTTTCCTTGTCATCTTTCATTGAAGATTAACGGTGACTTTGTTTCCACCACGAGTTCTTCTGGAGGACAAGAATGATCATGCCACATAAAATGCACAAAACCTCCATAAAAGACAATGTAAGAAATGTGTACTTCGGTTCCACAGATGTCCTCTCTAGCAAGTACAGCACTCTCTTTAAAAGATGCCAAATATAAAGAAAATTTGCATACAAGAATTTTTGGGAATGTAAATTATATTCTATATCTAACAGGTGCAACAGTTCAGAAGATATATAAATATATGTCCCTTTCCAGTCAATATCAGACTTCCTTAAAGCACACATTTAACTTAGTGCAAACATCCCTGGGCAGAAGAATCAACCAGCACATCATGCTTCCCTAAAGCATGTATATACAACACTTCCAAGGAAAATGTAATTGGCTATTTTTAAAGATCAAAATGTTTTTCAAAACACATTTCTCTCCATTATTTGTACAAAACCATGTACTTACTCACCATGTATGTAAAAACCTACAAATATTTTCTGTATAATTTTTTCCCTGTTTTTTGTTACTTCCTTCTCTGATCTTATCAAATTCATATAGTAATACAACTTAATAACACATACCACAAGTAAATATTACATAAATAAACTTATTAATCAAAACTCAGTATCACACAGATTTGTTTCAAGTCTTACCACAATTTAATGTTACTGAACAGGTTACACATAGAAAACAGAATAATACACAAATTTCAAAATAATTTATTTTCCAGACAACATGAAGTAGTATATTACTATTTCACTTTGAAATTAAAAGCTTCATATCCACAAAATTATGTTTATTTAAATGTACTCAATTTTAATATAATTATTCTATATTCTCTATTTTCAAAAGAGAAAATCCAAACTAAAATTATTAAGAATGTGGCACATAAAATGTAAAGAAATATTTAATTGAAACCCTCTTAAACAGATATAAACCTCACAACAACAACAACCTTTCTTAATTAGTTCTTGAAATATATATTTGTATTTTGTTGCATTATTTCATAACTATGGTCATGAGATCCTCATTCTACCACAGATATATACTTACATATAACATAGTATTAAAAGAAAATACTAACCAAAACAGTAAAAAACAAACATTAAAATCATGGAGAATAAATAACTTACATAAACATGATTTTCAGACAATTTATTATGTAATATAAATCAAGAATATAAACTTTAAATCTCATTAAACCTTTTGTTTATAGACCTTATAATACAGTATTCATAAACCCCCAGGGCAGTATTGAAATATACTATGTTTTAAAAACAGTCAATCTAAACAATTCTGGGTTTTATCTTTTACACCAGGTTCGCTATCCTTCTTCAAATAGGTGAAGTCAAAGTCTGTAACAGATGTCAGTAACTCCCGATGTTGTTGCTCGAAGGCACTCAGCATGCTGTTCAACCTGTGTGGAAAGTATTTGTCTTTGAACTAAACATACGATAAGAGGACAGACAAATTCCTTAGAGGACAAGCAACTTCCTTAATAAACAAGGGACTCAATGATATTTACCTACATGAATGATTCATAAAACAAGTAATGACAAAATACTGAGATTACAAAAACAACAGATTTAGTTTATAAAACTATCTGTGAAATAAACGAGACCACAAATTACACATTTACATAGATCATCACAGATGGTTTGTCAATGGTTAACTATAATATGATAGTGTCAAATAAACAACTAAAAGGAAATATGTCATATTTACACAAAAGTTTATTACAACTGCTAGTGACTGCCAATTAAAAACAATCTACGTGTCATATTTTCAGCCATTACAAGTTGTCTTTATTGAGTTATTTATGTTGAATTTTAATTATTCATTTGATTTTAAACATTGTATAAGTATAGCCATTCATACTTATTTTATAGTGTTAGTTATTTCTTCAAATAATTAGATTCTGCCAACAAATGTTAGTCACGTGGATGGCTTATTACATTTCACACATCAGTCACACAGATGGCTAATGACATTTCATTCATGTATTGGTTATGGATGGCTAATTAGGCTTTACAGATGTGTCAGTCATGTGGATGGCTTATCACATTTCACACATCAGTCACACAGATGGCTAATGACATTTCATTCATGTGTTGGTTATGGATGGCTAATTAGGTTTTACAGATGTGTCAGTCACGTTGATGGCTAATACTTTACTGGGAATGCAACTGACATTCCTCAATTGTTTTCCTCATCAAAACGGGAAAACTAAACCAAACTGCACGGCACTCAGCATAAACTATGTTAGTAGTAAGTAGTTTTATGGTGAAATAAAATTTTTAACTTGATTTGGTACTTCCATTACTTTTCACATTCTAAAATTCCAAAAATTCTGTTGAAAAAAAAACAACAAAACTATTTTCTTCCTAGATAATACATTTTGATCAGAAATAAATATCCAGTTAAATTAACTTGATTTATTTTCATTAACACATCTGAAACTTTAACTACTTCTGGTTATAATTTCATCTCAATAAAAAGTGACAGTCACTGCCTAGTGGATTACACTTTATACCAACAAGTGACAGTCACTGCCCAGCAGATTACACTTTATACCAACAAGTGACAGTCACTGCCCAGCAGATTACACTTTATACCAACAAGTGACAGTTCTTCCTAGCAGATTACACTTTATACCAACAAGTGACAGTTGCTGCCTAGCAGATTACACTTTAAACCAACAAGTGACAGTTGCTGCCTAGCAGATTACACTTTATACTAACAAGTGACAGTCACTGCCTAACAGATTACACTTTATACCAACAAGTGACAGTTGCTGCCTAGCAGATTACACTTTATACCAACAAGTGACAGTTGCTGCCTAGCAGATTACACTTTATACCAACAAGTGACAGTCACTGCCTAGCAGATTACACTTTATACCAAGAAGTGACAGTCACTGCCTAGCAGATTACACTTTATACCAACAAGTGATAGTTGCTGCCCAGCAGATTACACTTTATACCAAGTGACAGTTGCTGCCTAGCATATTACACTTTATACCAACAAGTGACAGTTGCTGGCAAGCAGATTACACTTTATACCAACAAGTGACAGTTGCTGCCCAGCAGATTACACTTTATACCAAGTGACAGTTCTTCTTAGCAGATTACACTTTATACCAACAAGTGACAGTTGCTGCCTAGCAGATTACACTTTATACCAACAAGTGACAGTTGCTGCCTAGCAGATTACACTTTATACCAACAAGTGACAGTTGCTGCCTAGCAGATTACACTTTATACCAACAAGTGACAGTCACTGCCTAGCAGATTACACTTTATACCAACAAGTGACAGTCACTGCCTAGCAGATTACACTTTATACCAACAAGTGATAGTTGCTGCCCAGCAGATTACACTTTATACCAAGTGACAGTTGCTGCCTAGCATATTACACTTTATACCAACAAGTGACAGTTGCTGCCTAGCAGATTACACTTTATACCAACAAGTGACAGTCACTGCCTAGCAGATTACACTTTATACCAACAAGTGACAGTCACTGCCTAGCAGATTACACTTTATACCAACAAGTGACAGTTGTTGCCTAGCAGATTACACTTTATACCAACAAGTGACAGTTGCTGCCTAGTAGATTACACTTTATACCAAGAAGTGACAGTTGCTGCCTAGTAGATTACACTTTATACCAAGTGACAGTCGCTGCCTAGCAGATTACACTTTATACCAACAAGTGACAGCCGCTGCCTAGCAGATTACACTTTATACCAACAAGTGACAGTCGCTGCCTAGCAGATTACACTTTATACCAACAAGTGACAGTCGCTGCCTAGCAGATTACACTTTATACCAACAAGTGACAGTTGCTGCCTAGCAGATTACACTTTATACCAACAAGTGACAGTTGCTGCCTAGCAGATTACACTTTATACCAACAAGTGACAGTTGCTGCCCAGCAGATTACACTTTATACCAAGTGACAGTTCTTCTTAGCAGATTACACTTTATACCAACAAGTGACAGTTGCTGCCTAGCAGATTACACTTTATACCAAGAAGTGACAGTCACTGCCTAGCAGATTACACTTTATACCAACAAGTGATAGTTGCTGCCCAGCAGATTACACTTTATACCAAGTGACAGTTGCTGCCTAGCATATTACACTTTATACCAACAAGTGACAGTTGCTGCCTAGCAGATTACACTTTATACCAACAAGTGACAGTCACTGCCTAGCAGATTACACTTTATACCAACAAGTGACAGTTCTTCCAAGCATATTACACTTTATGCCAACAAGTGACAGTTGCTGCCTAGCAGATTACACTTTATACCAACAAGTGACAGTCACTGCCTAGCAGATTACACTTTATACCAACAAGTGACAGTCACTGCCTAGCAGATTACACTTTATACCAACAAGTGACAGTTGTTGCCTAGCAGATTACACTTTATACCAAGAAGTGACAGTTGCTGCCTAGTAGATTACACTTTATACCAACAAGTGACAGTTGCTGCCTAGTAGATTACACTTTATACCAACAAGTGACAGTTGCTGCCTAGCAGATTACACTTTATACCAACAAGTGACAGTCGCTGCCTAGCAGATTACACTTTATACCAACAAGTGACAGTCGCTGCCTAGCAGATTACACTTTATACCAACAAGTGACAGTCGCTGCCTAGCAGATTACACTTTATACCAACAAGTGACAGTCGCTGCCTAGCAGATTACACTTTATACCAACAAGTGACAGTCGCTGCCTAGCAGATTACACTTTATACCAACAAGTGACAGTTGCTGCCTAGCAGATTACACTTTATACCAACAAGTGACAGTTGCTGGCAAGCAGATTACACTTTATACCAACAAGTGACAGTTGCTGCCCAGCAGATTACACTTTATACCAAGTGACAGTTCTTCTTAGCAGATTACACTTTATACCAACAAGTGACAGTTGCTGCCTAGCAGATTACACTTTATACCAAGAAGTGACAGTCACTGCCTAGCAGATTACACTTTATACCAACAAGTGATAGTTGCTGCCCAGCAGATTACACTTTATACCAAGTGACAGTTGCTGCCTAGCATATTACACTTTATACCAACAAGTGACAGTTGCTGCCTAGCAGATTACACTTCATACCAACAAGTGACAGTCACTGCCTAGCAGATTACACTTTATACCAACAAGTGACAGTTCTTCCAAGCATATTACACTTTATACCAACAAGTGACAGTTGCTGCCTAGCAGATTACACTTTATACCAACAAGTGACAGTCACTGCCTAGCAGATTACACTTTATACCAACAAGTGACAGTCACTGCCTAGCAGATTACACTTTATACCAACAAGTGACAGTTGTTGCCTAGCAGATTACACTTTATACCAAGAAGTGACAGTTGCTGCCTAGTAGATTACACTTTATACCAAGAAGTGACAGTTGCTGCCTAGTAGATTACACTTTATACCAACAAGTAACAGTCGCTGCCTAGCAGATTACACTTTATACCAACAAGTGACAGTCGCTGCCTAGCAGATTACACTTTATACCAACAAGTGACAGTCGCTGCCTAGCAGATTACACTTTATACCAACAAGTGACAGTCGCTGCCTAGCAGATTACACTTTATACCAACAAGTGACAGTCGCTGCCTAGCAGATTACACTTTATACCAACAAGTGACAGTTGCTGCCTAGCAGATTACACTTTATACCAACAAGTGACAGTTGCTGGCAAGCAGATTACACTTTATACCAACAAGTGACAGTTGCTGCCCAGCAGATTACACTTTATACCAAGTGACAGTTCTTCTTAGCAGATTACACTTTATACCAACAAGTGACAGTTGCTGCCTAGCAGATTACACTTTATACCAAGAAGTGACAGTCACTGCCTAGCAGATTACACTTTATACCAACATGTGATAGTTGCTGCCCAGCAGATTACACTTTATACCAAGTGACAGTTGCTGCCTAGCATATTACACTTTATACCAACAAGTGACAGTTGCTGCAGTTGCTGCAGCAGATTACACTTTATACCAACAAGTGACAGTCACTGCCTAGCAGATTACACTTTATACCAACAAGTGACAGTTCTTCCAAGCATATTACACTTTATACCAACAAGTGACAGTTGCTGCCTAGCAGATTACACTTTATACCAACAAGTGACAGTCACTGCCTAGCAGATTACACTTTATACCAACAAGTGACAGTCACTGCCTAGCAGATTACACTTTATACCAACAAGTGACAGTTGTTGCCTAGCAGATTACACTTTATACCAAGAAGTGACAGTTGCTGCCTAGTAGATTACACTTTATACCAAGAAGTGACAGTTGCTGTCTAGTAGATTACACTTTATACCAACAAGTGACAGTCGCTGCCTGGCAGATTACACTTTATACCAACAAGTGACAGTCGCTGCCTAGCAGATTACACTTTATACCAACAAGTGACAGTCGCTGCCTAGCAGATTACACTTTATACCAACAAGTGACAGTCGCTGCCTAGCAGATTACACTTTATACCAACAAGTGACAGTCGCTGCCTAGCAGATTACACTTTATACCAACAAGTGACAGTTGCTGCCTAGCAGATTACACTTTATACCAACAAGTGACAGTTGCTGCCAAGCAGATTACACTTTATACCAACAAGTGACAGTTGCTGCCCAGCAGATTACACTTTATACCAAGTGACAGTTCTTCCTAGCAGATTACACTTTATACCAACAAGTGACAGTTGCTGCCTAGCAGATTACACTTTATACCAACAAGTGACAGTCACTGCCTAGCAGATTACACTTTATACCAACATGTGATAGTTGCTGCCCAGCAGATTACACTTTATACCAAGTGACAGTTGCTGCCTAGCATATTACACTTTATACCAACAAGTGACAGTTGCTGCCTAGCAGATTACACTTCATACCAACAAGTGACAGTCACTGCCTAGCAGATTACACTTTATACCAACAAGTGACAGTTCTTCCAAGCATATTACACTTTATACCAACAAGTGACAGTTGCTGCCTAGCAGATTACACTTTATACCAACAAGTGACAGTCACTGCCTAGCAGATTACACTTTATACCAACAAGTGACAGTCACTGCCTAGCAGATTACACTTTATACCAACAAGTGACAGTTGTTGCCTAGCAGATTACACTTTATACCAACAAGTGACAGTTGCTGCCTAGCAGATTACACTTTATACCAACAAGTGACAGTTGCTGCCTAGCAGATTACACTTTATACCAACAAGTGACAGTTGCTGCCTAGCAGATTACACTTTATACCAACAAGTGACAGTTGCTGCCTAGCAGATTACACTTTATACCAACAAGTGACAGTTGCTGCCTAGCAGATTACACTTTATACCAACAAGTGACAGTCGCTGCCTAGCAGATTACACTTTATACCAACAAGTGACAGTCGCTGCCTAGCAGATTACACTTTATACCAACAAGTGACAGTTGCTGCCTAGCAGATTACACTTTATACCAACAAGTGACAGTTGCTGCCAAGCAGATTACACTTTATACCAACAAGTGACAGTTGCTGCCCAGCAGATTACACTTTATACCCAAGTGACAGTTCTTCTTAGCAGATTACACTTTATACCAACAAGTGACAGTTGCTGCCTAGCAGATTACACTTTATACCAACAAGTGACAGTCACTGCCTAGCAGATTACACTTTATACCAACAAGTGACAGTCACTGCCTAGCAGATTACACTTTATACCAACAAGTGACAGTTGCTGCCCAGCAGATTACACTTTATACCAAGTGACAGTTGCTGCCTAGCAGATTACACTTTATACCAACAAGTGACAGTTGCTGCCTAGCAGATTACACTTTATACCAACAAGTGACAGTCACTGCCTAGCAGATTACACTTTATACCAACAAGTGACAGTTCTTCCAAGCAGATTACACTTTATACCAACAAGTGACAGTTGCTGCCTAGCAGATTACACTTTATACCAAGAAGTGACAGTCACTGCCTAGCAGATTACACTTTATACCAACAAGTGATAGTTGCTGCCCAGCAGATTACACTTTATACCAAGTGACAGTTGCTGCCTAGCATATTACACTTTATACCAACAAGTGACAGTTCTTTCTAGCAGATTACACTTTATACCAACAAGTGACAGTTGCTGCCTAGCATATTACACTTTATACCAAGTGACAGTTCTTCCTAGCAGATTACACTTTATACCAACAAGTGACAGTTGCTGCCTAGCAGATTACACTTTATACCAAGAAGTGACAGTCACTGCCTAGCAGATTACACTTTATACCAAGAAGTGACAGTCACTGCCTAGCAGATTACACTTTATACCAACAAGTGATAGTTGCTGCCCAGCAGATTACACTTTATACCAAGTGACAGTTGCTGCCTAGCATATTACACTTTATACCAACAAGTGACAGTTGCTGCCTAGCAGATTACACTTTATACCAACAAGTAACAGTTGCTGCCTAGCAGATTACACTTTATACCAACAAGTGACAGTCACTGCCTAGCAGATTACACTTTATACCAACAAGTGACAGTTCTTCCTAGCAGATTACACTTTATACCAAGTGACAGTTGCTGCCTAGCAGATTACACTTTATACCAAGAAGTGACAGTCACTGCCTAGCAGATTACACTTGATACCAACAAGTGATAGTTGCTGCCCAGCAGATTACACTTTATACCAAGTGACAGTTGCTGCCTAGCATATTACACTTTATACCAACAAGTGACAGTCACTGCCCAGCAGATTACACTTTATACCAACAAGTGACAGTCACTGCCGAACAGATTACACTTTATACCAACAAGTGACGGTTGCTGCCTAGCAGATTACACTTTATACCAACAAGTGACAGTTGCTGCCTAGCAGATTACACTTTATACCAACAAGTGACAGTTGCTGCCTAGCAGATTACACTTTATACCAACAAGTGACAGTTGCTGCCTAGCAGATTACACTGTATACCAACAAGTGACGGTTGCTGCCTAGCAGATTACACTTTATACCAACAAGTGACAGTTGCTGCCTAGCAGATTACACTTTATACCAACAAGTGACAGTTGCTGCCTAGCAGATTACACTTTATACCAACAAGTGACAGTTGCTGCCTAGCAGATTACACTTTATACCAACAAGTGACAGTTGCTGCCTAGCAGATTACACTTTATACCAACAAGTGACAGTTGCTGCCTAGCAGATTACACTTTATACCAACAAGTGACAGTTGCTGCCTAGCAGATTACACTTTATACCAACAAGTGACAGTTGCTGCCTAGCAGATTACACTTTATACCAACAAGATCTAAGTCTTTGTGAATTGGATTATACACAGAGACACTTACGAGTTTTGATGTTAATAATACTTTGACAACTGTGCGATTGAAGAAAAGAAAAAAAAAGGGTTAACCCATCACACTAAACTTGGAAAGTTTTGCCTGGCTGAAACATAACTGTATTAAAATTGTTACAACATAAATCATTCACAGCTGGTACAACACTATACATTCTTGATGGCTTTTCAACATTGTATTTTCTTTTGTTGTAATGGTGATCGCATTATTAACACTAACTGAAACAAATATATCAAAGCATACTTACTTATTATAGCAAGCTTGGTTTTCATTCTTCAATACTTTATTTTGCTCAGAATTCACTGCCAGTATGGTACTAAGGGAATGATTTGCTAAAGAGCTCACTGGTGTGCTTTTGCCAGACATCTGTGAGGTGCATGCCTGGGAAATACTGGTGTCACTTCTCTTCGGCAAATATTCAGCTTTGCCCATGTCCTCTTCTTGGCTAGGGATCAGAGATTGGTCATCTGATGGAATACTTTTGGTAGCTACAGAATTAGTTGAGGATGTTATGGGAGAATAATTAGATTGGAATGATGTATTGTTGTTCGATTCAACGGCTTCTTTAACATCAGATTTAGTGGATCGTAGTTGATGTGCCTGAAAATAATTAGTAATATTTAAAAATGCAGGTTGAAAATACTAAAACTAAAATTTATTTTTCACTTGAAGCACATTATTTGATTTGTACAATAAAAATATTGAGTGTAAAAATACAAAGAAACTTACTGAATAAATTCACTGGCTGCAAGTTCTATGATTATTTGACACTGAAGCAGTAATTTTATTTTTCATCCACAAGGAATCTTTCTTCATTCAGCAAAGCTAGTCACGAACACACACTTTCCCTGACACACACACGCACACACACAGAATGTTTGTTTTCTTAAACTTTACCCCATCATCATATTTGTCATTCAGTTACTACACAAACAGCATCAACTATCAGCCAAACTTGTAACAAATAGTTACAAAACTACTCATGAATTACTGTGAACATAAAATATCACAATATATCTATTGATACATATAATAAGAAATGTTTCAATTTATCATAATTTACAACAGTAACACACGATAATGTTCATTCACTTACTTGCTACAATAAGCTAAAAAGGTTATCCACAGATTTAATATAAAAGTCCCAAAATATTAACTATTTTAGTAATTTAGACTTGATGTAGATGTTATTTGTACAGTTAATACAACTGTAGTTATAGTACACATTTTATCAAAGAAGACGACCAATAGTGGTAGAGTACATTCAACAGTTAGCTGTCAGACATGATTAATGTTACAGGATGCTGATCAAAAGGTTCAAACCAGAAATATTTTCAGTTGTGGATTCAGCAACAGTGAATTTTACTGTATAATTAAAAAATAATATCTTTTGAATGTTTACCCTCCACATGGGCAGTGGTTCTAAATTAGGGATGACTATGCCTGAACCTCGGGCACTCAGACATCTTTGTTTAGCCCATTTGCTGCAAAAGGCAGTTTGAAAATATTAAGTATCAAAAGTTCATAAAGATAAAACACAATGGCTAATTGCCAGTGTCATAAAGCAAAATCAGTTCAATGATTCAGTTCAGGGGTGAGTACTTTCACACCAAGGCAAGCAGTAAGTTTAACATGAGATGGGAGAAAACATCTGTACAATCAATTCTGTCTCTTTGAAGAGATTTTGAATAGAAATATCAAAAGCTCCGAATTAGTCTATTTGCCATGTGGATGTAGAGAGATACAAACAAAAATATGAGGCAGACGAACTACCCAGACGTACACTGCTGGTTTTTAGCAGTATATGGGTCTACATTCTGTTGACTGTCATGAATAGGATGAAGCCAGCTAAATTCTGTGAAAAATACACACACTGTAAGTTAAGTTTCCCACATTACACTAGAGAAGCTTTATAATCACATGTAGGAATGAACTACATCAGAAAATTTAGTAGCATACACAGGATGTCATGTTTGATTTCTTGTAAATTAAAGTTGTGATTTATTACATTAACAAAGTTTGTACACTTTTCATGGAAAAGAATTCTAGTAATTTTCCAGGATTAATTTATACAATCAAAAGTTGTTAAAGTGACATGGGACTGTGTATTATGTAAAATGACCCATTTACTAAGAAATCCCCCAAAAACATTTGCCCCAAGAGTTTTATTTTTCACCTCACCCACAAAGTCAGACACAGATGTATCTTTTTTCCACCCTTGTGGCTGTACAGCATGGGCTTCTCCATGTTGTCAAAATATTTATCACAAACCACTTATTTAACACTAGAAATCTTCTGTGATGTATTCTTTGTTTCTTGGATTTAAAAAAACACTCCCAATTAAAACTGAAACTTATCCATTTTTGCTTCTACTGAGTGTTTTTTTATTACACCACAAAATATGCAATCTTTCACCTGCTATCAATACCATTGTTTATTTTCCCACATACACTTCTGTTCTCACTACCAATTATTGTGGATAGTAAATGCAAAGTTTGAACTTTTATAAAAATTATACATACAAGAACTTAAAACAATAATGTTTTAAACTGTGAAATCTTAATTTACAATTAGTGTTATTGTGTTTTTATGGTGACATTCGTCATGAATGCATGTTTGTAAGGTATGGTGATGGGTAATGATACACTAACTGGACATTAACATGGGTGTTATCTAAGCTAAGCCATTTTTTTAAATATCAAATTTATCAATATCTAAGTAGATAAATTATTCACTCATGGATATTACCAATAGGATCAAACATTGGTTGATAACAGATGTCTCAAAAATCTCTAATTTTCAGCTATATAAAATTTATTCTTCTTTGGTATTTCCAAGCACAGTTTTTATCTACAGCCTATGGGTTGGTATCATACTGAGTCATTCAACAACATACAAAACGTTTTCCTTTGACCTTATTATACTCTCACTCTTTAATATTTTATATTTCTTACTTTCATATGTTCACTTAAAGTACCATGTATTATAAAACTTTACAAGATATATTTTCTATAACTATTCTAAATCTATTACAGCACTTTTCCAGATTTGTACTTATCCAGCACTAAAGTGGTTCTTAGACATTCATAAATAATTTTTATGCATTATTTATTTCATATGTTGAGTTTAAAATTATTATTTTTACACCTTAAATTAAACAGAAGAGAAAGGTCAGAGGGGATTTGATTAATGTGTTTACTGATGGTATTGATAATATGGAATTGAACATTTTTATGTTTGGCAGTGGAAACAATAAGACAAGAGGTCATAAATCAAATTTTGGCAGTGTACAAGTCATTCTGCAGTTTAGACAGTATCACATTTCAAACAGGGTGGTTGGCTTTCAGAATGAGTTGGTTTTAAGGGTGATGGAGGCAGAAAATGTAACCGTGTTCAAGAATAGATTAGATGAATACATGAGCAGTAAGGGGTGGTTACAGCTGGACATCCTTGATGGGTTCATAAGTTCCTTTTTGTCCCATTAAAATTTTATGAATTATTTATTTTAGGACCTTGAGTTAAACTTAATTTATTTCACATTTTGAGTTAAACAATTTATTTCACACCTTAAGTTAAATATAAGTTATTTCACACTTTGAGTTAAGTGATGTTGATTTTTTTATTCCTAAACTAAAGATAACCCCAGTAAAAATAATCCTTCACAGCATAAAATTAAAGTCATCCTACCTTGCACTACTCTCAAGTAAGAATTGAATCATTTTAATACTGGAGTTCTTAAGGATAGTATTTTAAGTTGTTACTTAATAGTTGATAAAGAACTAACACAACAGTAATTATTTCACATCAACCCATTCAGGAATGTTCTGTTTGTCTTAGTATTTGTCTGGGGAAGATTTGTGGGAAAAAATATTTTCATTGTAATTGTTCTAGTACTACTTTCTTCTGAGAATGTATACTTGAAATGTTTCCATAAATACAGCTGTTGTGACATGTGTGTCCCCCATCTGCAAAATTCAGAAACTGTGCAGGAAAAAAAATTCCAAAATGCACTTATATGCACTGGTACTGTTTTTATTTAAAAATACAAAACTTATAGTGAAATAGTTACGGCTAAAGTTAGCTATTTCTCTGTGAAAGTAACCAGAAGGTTTGATTGAAATGCACTTGTCATGCCAGTCTATAAAAATAGATCAACATGAAATGAAATATAATCTGAATTTGTTCATCTTTTATTAGTAATAACAAATATACAGGAGCAAAAATTAATAAAAATATTTCTGGTGAATGGATACTATGATTTATTATCTTACCAAAGTTTTAATGGTTTTCCATAATTCCAACTGGTGATTAGCTTGTAAATCTGCAATCTTTGTGTGGAATTCTTGAAGGCTAGACCGCGCATCATCTAATTCAGGCTCTATCAATTCAACATCTTTTTTAGCATCGTTTAACTTCCTACAAGTAAAATACATCAACTTTATTTTAAGACTTTTAAAAGTAAGAAAGTCAAAAAAGTCAAACACAGATAAAAATATCTTTTTAACTACAGCCAATGTTGCTAAAATATATTTTCTTTTCCTACAGTAAACATTCAACATTGAAACTAAAGTAATTGCTTTATAGGTTCAGTATGTAGTGAAGTAACCAGCTGAATAGTTACTGAACACCAAAGATAGTAAATGACTGATTTTTCTAAAAGGTTAACAGAAATGATCAACAGAGATTTTCTAAATACAATATTATGCAATTCTGTTAATTACAAGTATTCTACACTTAATTCTACAAATGACCAAAACTTGTAACAGAGGAAACATGGCATTATACCACATTTTGCAACTTATCAGTTGATCTGTTTCATTGCTAGTTTCTCAAAAGTTGTCAAGTTCCTGAAATTCTATACAGAATGATAACTACCTTGTGTCTGGTAGATAAGAGACAACTAAACTGGTTAAAAATGAAACTAGCAGAGTTTTAAATAACAATCACAAAATACCAAAACCCAGGAAGTAGAAGCAGTTCCTTGTCAAGTTCATGGTCTTCTACTGAGCACCCTCAGTAGTTACATGTAAACAAGTAATCAAATCATGAATCTTATGAT
Source organism: Tachypleus tridentatus (assembly GCF_004210375.1). Taxonomy (NCBI): domain Eukaryota; kingdom Metazoa; phylum Arthropoda; class Merostomata; order Xiphosura; family Limulidae; genus Tachypleus; species Tachypleus tridentatus. The sequence goes on from NC_134831.1 coordinate 93,701,415, forward strand.
TACAGCACTACTCATGTAGTTGAATAAAGAAGGAATTACACCATGAATCTTTGGATTACATCACTAGTCACTTAGTTAAATAAAGGAATTACAGCATGAATATATTGATTACATCACTAGTCACTTAGTTAAATAAAGGAATTACAGCATGAATATATTGATTACATCACTAGTCACGAAGTTGAATAAAGAAGGAATTACACCACGAATCTTTTGACTGCATCACTATTCATGTAGTTGAATAAAAACGTAATTACAACAAAACACTTTTGACTGCATCACTAGTCATGTAGTTGAAGAAAGAAGAAATTACACCATGAATCTTCTGATTACATCACTACACATGTAATTGAATAAAGAAGGAATTACATCATGACACTTTTGATTACATCACTAGTCACGAAGTTGAATAAAGAAGGAATTACACTACAAATCTTTTGATTACATCACTAGTCACTTAGTTGAATAAAGAAGGAATTACACCACAAATCTTTTGATTACATCACTAGTCACTTAGTTGCTAAAGAAGGAATTACACCACAAACCTTTTGATTACATCACTAGTCGCTTAGTTGAATAAAGAAGGAATTACATTACAAAACTTTTGATTACATCACTAGTCACTTAGTTAAACAAAGAAGGAATTACACCACAAATCTTTTGATTACATCACTAGTCACTTAGTTGCTAAAGAAGGAATTTCACCACAAACCTATTGAGTACATCACTAGTCGCTTAGTTGAATAAAGAAGAAATTACACCACAAAACTTTTGATTACATCACTAGTCACGTTGTTGAATAAAGAAGGAATTACACCACAAATCTTTTGATTACATGACTAGTCACTTAGTTGAATAAAGATGGAATTACACCACGAATCTTTTGATTACATCTCAAGTCACGTAGTTGAATAAAGAAGGAATTACACCAAGAATCTTTTGATTACATCACTAGTCACTTAGTTAAATAAAGAAGGAATTACACCACGAATCTTTTGATTACATCACTAGTCACGTGGTTGAATAAAGAAGGAATTACACCACGAATCGTTTGATTACATCTCTAGTCTAATAGTTGAATAAAGAAGAAATTACACCATGAATCTTTTGATTACATCTCTAGCCACATAGTTGAATAAAGAAGAAATTACACCATGAATCTTTTGATTACATCTCTAGCCACATAGTTGAATAAAGAAGAAATTACACCATGAAACTAATATGTTCATGCCTCAGTGTTGTTCATCTTACAAGCACAGTTTTTTGAAAACTGTGTAAGAAATGGTGTACCTGTGTAGCATGCTCATCCATAAGGGATTTCAGTTTGTTTGTTTTTTTTAAAAAAAAGATTAAATTACCTTTTCTGAAACATGGAAGTTGTATTTCTAACAGGTTGCTATCAATGACTGGTATGGCCCTGTATACATACTTTTCTTTTTTATTTCTTCTGAACACATTTATATAATACTCTTACCAAATTCATATTTTTCATTCTTCATCAAAAAGCTGACAGAAACATCATACAGTCTCAATTAAAAAACATAAAAATTATTCAATAAACATGTATCAGGATAATAATTAGTTTACTTTCCAAAGAAAAATACCTTAAATGGCAAAAGATATCCTTATATGTTAATTTTCTGCACTGTAGACACTGGCATAAGAGTCTAACCATATCAGTATTGTCAGCATGGATACTCCGGTGCTCTGTGAAAATAGAACTCAAGTTTAACATAAAAATGTTTTTTAAAAATTAATAACAAAAGTGAACTTACATTAGTGTCCACCATGTGTATTAATGTTACTTCTTTCAGAGTAAAGAACATATAGAGTTTTAGGTAGTTTTTCTACAAAAACTATCAACTAATATCACCAGTCTTACGCACCGATACTAAAGACGTTTTATGTGGAACACCAATCAATTTTTCATACCAATCAGGTGTAAGCAATAAAAAAACAAAAGTCTGAATGTCAGTATTCTGTCTACTACAAACCTGAATATAGAACTGTCACTATAATGTACCTGTATGTAGTACCACAGGTGATCATAAAATTAAAGACTGAATATCAGTATTCGGTCTACTACAAACCTCAATATAGAACTGTCACTATTATGTACATGTATGTAGTACCACAGGTGTTCATAAAAATAAAGACTGAATATCAGTATTCTGTCTAGTACAAACCTGAATATAGAACTGTCACTATAATGCACCTGTATGTAGTACCACTGGTGATCATAAAAATAAAGAGTAAATATCAGTATTCTGTCCATTACAAACCTCAATATAGAACTGTCACTATAATGTACCTGTATGTAGTACCACAGGTGATCATAAAAATAAAGACTGAATATCAGTATTCTGTCTAGTACAAACCTGAATATAGAACTGTCACTATAATGCACCTGTATGTAGTACCACTGGTGATCATAAAAATAAAGAGTAAATATCAGTATTCTGTCCATTACAAACCTCAATATAGAACTGTCACTATAATGTACCTGTATGTAGTACCACAGGTGATCATAAAAATAAAGACTGAATATCAGTATTCTGTCTAGTACAAACCTGAATATAGAACTGTCACTATAATGCACCTGTATGTAGTACCACTGGTGATCATAAAAATAAAGAGTAAATATCAGTATTCTGTCCATTACAAACCTGAATATAGAACTGTCACTATAATGTACCTGTATGTAGTACCACTGGTGATCATAAAAATAAAGAGTAAATATCAGTATTCTGTCCATTACAAACCTGAATATAGAACTGTCACTATAATGTACCTGTATGTAGTACCACGGGTGATCATAAAAATAAAGACTGAATATCAGTATTCTGTCTATTACAAACCTGAATATAGAACTGTCACTATAATGCACCTGTATGTAGTACCACTGGTGATCATAAAAATAAAGAGTAAATATCAGTATTCTGTCTGTTACAAACCTGAATATAGAACTGTCACTATAATGTACCTGCATATAGTACCACAGGTGATCATAAAAATAAAGACTGAATATCAGTATTCCATCTATTACAAACCTCAATATAGAACTGTCACTATAATGTACCTGTATGTAGTACCATAGGTGATCATAAAAATAAAGAGTAAATATCAGTACTCTGTCCATTACAAACCTCAATATAGAACTGTCACTATAATGTACCTGTATGTAGTACCACAGGTGATCATAAAAATAAAGAGTAAATATCAGTACTCTGTCCATTACAAACCTGAATATAGAACTGTCACTATAATGTACCTCTATGTAGTACCACAGATGATCATAAAAATAAAGACTGAATATCAGTATTCTGTCTATTACAAACCTCAATATAGAACTGTCACTATAATGTACCTGTATGTAGTACCATAGGTGATCATAAAAATAAAGAGTAAATATCAGTACTCTGTCCATTACAAACCTCAATATAGAACTGTCACTATAATGCACCTGTATGTAGTACCACTGGTGATCATAAAAATAAAGAGTAAATATCAGTATTCTGTCCGTTACAAACCTCAATATAGAACTGTCACTATAATGTACCTGTATGTAGTACCACAGGTGATCATAAAAATAAAGACTGAATATCAGTATTCTGTCTAGTACAAACCTGAATATAGAACTGTCACCATAATGCACCTGTATGTAGTACCACTGGTGATCATAAAAATAAAGAGTAAATATCAGTATTCTGTCCATTACAAACCTCAATATAGAACTGTCACTATAATGTACCTGTATGTAGTACCACAGGTGATCATAAAAATAAAGACTGAATATCAGTATTCTGTCTAGTACAAACCTGAATATAGAACTGTCACTATAATGCACCTGTATGTAGTACCACTGGTGATCATAAAAATAAAGACTGAATATCAGTATTCTGTCCATTACAAACCTGAATATAGAACTGTCACTATAATGTACCTGTATGTAGTACCACTGGTGATCATAAAAATAAAGAGTAAATATCAGTATTCTGTCCATTACAAACCTGAATATAGAACTGTCACTATAATGCACCTGTATGTAGTAGCACTGGTGATCATAAAAATAAAGAGTAAATATCAGTATTCTGTCCATTACAAACCTGAATATAGAACTGTCACTATAATGTACCTGTATGTAGTACCACTGGTGATCATAAAAATAAAGAGTAAATATCAGTGTTCTGTCTATTACAAACCTGAATATAGAACTGTTACTATAATGCACCTGTATGTAGTACCACTGGTGATCATAAATATAAAGAGTAAATATCAGTATTCTGTCCATTACAAACCTCAATATAGAACTGTCACTATAATGTACCTCTATGTAGTACCACAGATGATCATAAAAATAAAGAGTGAATATCAGTATTCTGTCCATTACAAACCTCAATATAGAACTGTCACTATAATGTACCTGTATGTAGTACCACAGGTGATCATAAAAATAAAGAGTAAATATCAGTACTCTGTCCATTACAAACCCGAATATAGAACTGTCACTATAATGTACCTCTATGTAGTACCACAGATGATCATAAAAATAAAGACTGAATATCAGTATTCTGTCTATTACAAACCTCAATATAGAACTGTCACTATAATGTACCTGTATGTAGTACCATAGGTGGTCATAAAAATAAAGACTGAATATAAGTATTCTGTCTATTACAAACCTGAATATAGAACTGTCACTATAATGTACCTGTATGTAGTACCATAGGTGATCTTAAAAATAAAGAGTAAATATCAGTATTCTGTCTATTACAAACCTGAATATAAAACTGTCACTATAATGTACCTCTATGTAGTACCACAGGTGATCATAAAAATAAAGACTGAATATAAGTATTCTGTCTATTACAAACCTGAATATAGAACTGTCACTATAATGTACCTGTATGTAGTACCATAGGTGATCTTAAAAATAGAGTAAATATCAGTATTCTGTCTATTACAAACCTGAATATAAAACTGTCACTATAATGTACCTCTATGTAGTACCACAGGTGATCATAAAAATAAAGACTGAATATAAGTATTCTGTCCATTACAAACCTCAATATAGAACTGTCACTATAATGTACCTGTATGTAGTACCACAGGTGATCATAAAAATAAAGAGTAAATATCAGTACTCTGTCCATTACAAACCTGAATATAGAACTGTCACTATAATGTACCTCTATGTAGTACCACAGATGATCATAAAAATAAAGACTGAATATCAGTATTCTGTCTATTACAAACCTCAATATAGAACTGTCACTATAATGTACCTGTATGTAGTACCATAGGTGATCATAAAAATAAAGAGTAAATATCAGTACTCTGTCCATTACAAACCTCAATATAGAACTGTCACTATAATGCACCTGTATATAGTACCACTGGTGATCATAAAAATAAAGAGTAAATATCAGTATTCTGTCCATTACAAACCTCAATATAGAACTGTCACTATAATGTACCTGTATGTAGTACCACAGGTGATCATAAAAATAAAGACTGAATATCAGTATTCTGTCTAGTACAAACCTGAATATAGAACTGTCACTATAATGCACCTGTATGTAGTACCACTGGTGATCATAAAAATAAAGAGTAAATATCAGTATTCTGTCCATTACAAACCTCAATATAGAACTGTCACTATAATGTACCTGTATGTAGTACCACAGGTGATCATAAAAATAAAGACTGAATATCAGTATTCTGTCTAGTACAAACCTGAATATGGAACTGTCACTATAATGCACCTGTATGTAGTACCACTGGTGATCATAAAAATAAAGAGTAAATATCAGTATTCTGTCCATTACAAACCTGAATATAGAACTGTCACTATAATGTACCTGTATGTAGTACCACTGGTGATCATAAAAATAAAGAGTAAATATCAGTATTCTGTCCATTACAAACCTGAATATAGAACTGTCACTATAATGTACCTGTATGTAGTACCACAGGTGATCATAAAAATAAAGACTGAATATCAGTATTCTGTCTATTACAAACCTGAATATAGAACTGTCACTATAATGCACCTGTATGCAGTACCACTGGTGATCATAAAAATAAAGAGTAAATATCAGTATTCTGTCTGTTACAAACCTGAATATAGAACTGTCACTATAATGTACCTGCATGTAGTACCACAGGTGTTCATAAAAATAAAGACTGAATATCAGTATTCCATCTATTACAAACCTCAATATAGAACTGTCACTATAATGTACCTGTATGTAGTACCACAGGTGATCATAAAAATAAAGACTGAATATCAGTGTTCTGTCTATTACAAACCTGAATATAGAACTGTTACTATAATGCACCTGTATGTAGTACCACTGGTGATCATAAAAATAAAGAGTAAATATCAGTACTCTGTCCATTACAAACCTGAATATAGAACTGTCACTATAATGTACCTCTATGTAGTACCACAGATGATCATAAAAATAAAGACTGAATATCAGTATTCTGTCTATTACAAACCTCAATATAGAACTGTCACTATAATGTACCTGTATGTAGTACCATAGGTGATCATAAAAATAAAGAGTAAATATCAGTACTCTGTCCATTACAAACCTCAATATAGAACTGTCACTATAATGTACCTCTATGTAGTACCACAGATGATCATAAAAATAAAGAGTAAATATCAGTATTCTGTCCATTACAAACCTGAATATAGAACTGTCACTATAATGTACCTGTATGTAGTACCACAGGTGATCATAAAAATAAAGACTGAATATCAGTATTCTGTCTAGTACAAACCTGAATATAGAACTGTCACTATAATGCACCTGTATGTAGTACCACTGGTGATCATAAAAATAAAGAGTAAATATCAGTATTCTGTCCATTACAAACCTGAATATAGAACTGTCACTATAATGTACCTGTATGTAGTACTACTGGTGATCATAAAAATAAAGAGTAAATATCAGTATTCTGTCCATTACAAACCTGAATATAGAACTGTCACTATAATGTACCTGTATGTAGTACCACGGGTGATCATAAAAATAAAGACTGAATATCAGTATTCTGTCTATTACAAACCTGAATATAGAACTGTCACTATAATGCACCTGTATGTAGTACCACTGGTGATCATAAAAATAAAGAGTAAATATCAGTATTCTGTCTATTACAAACCTGAATATAGAACTGTCACTATAATGTACCTGCATGTAGTACCACAGGTGTTCATAAAAATAAAGACTGAATATCAGTATTCCATCTATTACAAACCTCAATATAAAACTGTCACTATAATGTACCTGTATGTAGTACCACAGGTGATCATAAAAATAAAGACTGAATATCAGTGTTCTGTCTATTACAAACCTGAATATAGAACTGTTACTATAATGCACCTGTATGTAGTACCACTGGTGATCATAAAAATAAAGAGTAAATATCAGTATTCTGTCCATTACAAACCTCAATATAGAACTGTCACTATAATGTACCTCTATGTAGTACCACAGATGATCATAAAAATAAAGAGTAAATATCAGTATTCTGTCCATTACAAACCTCAATATAGAACTGTCACTATAATGTACCTGTATGTAGTACCACAGGTGATCATAAAAATAAAGAGTAAATATCAGTACTCTGTCCATTACAAACCGAATATAGAACTGTCACTATAATGTACCTCTATGTAGTACCACAGATGATCATAAAAATAAAGACTGAATATCAGTATTCTGTCTATTACAAACCTCAATATAGAACTGTCACTATAATGTACCTGTATGTAGTACCATAGGTGATCATAAAAATAAAGACTGAATATAAGTATTCTGTCTATTACAAACCTGAATATAGAACTGTCACTATAATGTACCTGTATGTAGTACCATAGGTGATCTTAAAAATAAAGAGTAAATATCAGTATTCTGTCTATTACAAACCTGAATATAAAACTGTCACTATAATGTACCTCTATGTAGTACCACAGGTGATCATAAAAATAAAGACTGAATATAAGTATTCTGTCTATTACAAACCTGAATATAGAACTGTCACTATAATGTACCTGTATGTAGTACCATAGGTGATCTTAAAAATAGAGTAAATATCAGTATTCTGTCTATTACAAACCTGAATATAAAACTGTCACTATTATGTACCTGTATGTAGTACCACAGGTGATCATAAAAATAAAGACTGAATATCAGTATAAACCTCAATATAGAACTGTCACTATAATGTACCTCTATGTAGTACCACAGATGATCATCAAAATAAAGACTGAATATCAGTATTCTGTCCATTACAAACCTGAATATAGAACTGTCACTATTATGTACCTGTATGTAGTACCACAGGTGATCATAAAAATAAAGACTGAATATCAGTATTCTGTCCATTACAAACTTGAATATAGAACTGTCACTATAATGTACCTGTATGTAGTACCACAGGTGATCATAAAAATAAAGACTGAATATCAGTATTCTGTCCATTACAAACCTGAATATAGAACTGTCACTATAATGTACCTGTATGTAGTACCACAGGTGATCATAAAAATAAAGACTGAATATCAGTATTCTGTCTATTACAAACCTGAATATCGAACTGTCACTATAATGTACCTGTATGTAGTACCACAGATGATCATAAAAATAAAGACTGAATATCAGTATTCTGTCTATTACAAACCTGAATATACGACAATGTCAATGATAAACAAAGGATAGAAATAACTTGGAATGTTTAACTTAACATTTAGGTTCCTACATGAAACGAAGGTAAATTTTAGGACAGAGATATTATTATATGTATTATATATATTCAGATACATTATTTTTTATAAATGTCACTAAGTGAACTTCCAACAATACTTTCAAGTAGAAAGAAGAAATGGAAACATAATTTTTCTGCATGTGTATTATTCTAGTGAGTTGGTTTGTATGTTTTAGAACTCCATTGGCACACTTTCCTCAGCTATTTTCTATCTTTATGTTTTCTGAGGTTTTGAGAGTCAACTTTTGCAGCTGTGGTTTATATGTGTACATTTATATGTTGAGTTTTCTCATTTTCAGAATATGAGTCTAATGAAACAAAAATAAAAATATTCTGTCTATTTAAAGTTGCTAAGCTAAGCCTAATTTGACAATTGACATCACATGGATATCTTTAAGGAACTCAAAAATACATCAATATATAAATTATGTTTAAACTTCTTGATCCTTCAATGGTTCTTTTCGATTCAACTCATTTGAGAAATGATCTTACAAACAACTTATTTTAAAACTGATAGTTACTTATTCATTGTTTAACATTAACTTTCTGGTTACTTATTTCTTTAAGTAACTGTATGAGTTTGTGGAACCATCATACACAATGTTTTTGTTTTTTCTTCAGAGGAGAATTTAATTACGGATTATCTTCGTTGAAAAGCATGCAAATCAATTATTTTTTGGCTTTTTTATTAATGTATTTAGCTTCAGGGTACATTACATAGTATTCAGTAATGTGATTTGACGTACTATGAGCTTGCAATGACCCTTTATATGCACAGCAACTAGTTTTTAAAGGTAATGGATACAAAAATAGAAATCCATAAGTCCAGGAAATCTTGAGCCTTAGTTTCACTAAACCTGGAGAGAGTTTTATGTAAAAATGGACTAAAAAAAATTTAATGATCAAATGTGTACAGATATAAACATGGTGTTCCTAATATTATCAACACTTGACGGGTGAAAAAAAAGACATTCAAACCAATAAGAAACATACTGCTTGTATAGCACAACCGGGTAAAGAGGTCAAATACATTCCTTTACATTGAGTTTGTTTGTTTTGAATTCTATGCAAAGCTGTATGAGATAACCTGCATTAGCCATCCCTAATTTCACAGTGAAAGATGAGAGGGAAGGCAACTGGTCATCACCACCAACTGCCAACTACTGGGCTACTATTTTACCAATGAATAGTGGGATTGACTGTAATATATTACAACACCCTCACAGCTAAAAGGGCAAACAAGTTTCATAGGATGGAGATTTGAACCCACAGCCCTCAGACTACAAGTCAAGTGTCCTAACCACCTAGCCATGCTGAGCTGTTTTTGTGTAGAGATCTAAAACTTCTAGTACCAGTTTTCAAATACTGTTGGTGAGTTAACTGAAGCTATAAAGTATTAAACAGAGATGTAACTAGACCACTATTTTAGGATTAAAAGATAAGCAGGAAATAGGATGGACTGTTTTTCTTTCAAGTATTTTCTAATGTGTTTTGCTATACATGTAATGTAAACAATATATATTTAAAGGACATTTCATAAAAAGCAGTTCCTGAGAAATACATGTTTATACAGCAGAATAAACTCTATCATACTCCAATTCTACTTTGATAGTCATATTTAAATGTATTCTAAAGATGGCTGATATGGGTATTAAAACTTTAATTAAAATACAAAACAATGTTTTGATCTTTTTAGGTCATATTCAAGTTAACAAACTGTCTTTATTAAGATGATGAAAACCGTGTTCTGTATTGTTAGTTAAAGTTTTAATACCCATACCAGCCATATTTAGAATACATTTTACTTCAAGTGAGTTTCTCATTGTTAGAAATCACATTTAAAGAACACAAAAAATCACTTGTACAATAAGGAAGATGTTATGAGTCAACACCACAGAACATAACAAGTCACTTGTATAGAAGTAAAGTGTTATGAGTCAACACAACAGTTTTCGATAATGTAATAATGCTACTTCCAAAACAAATGATTCTTTGACACATTACCTCTCTCAATAGATTTAAAAACTGAAGTGAAAGAAAAATACACAATGTTATCCTTACAAGAGGAGAATTTTGGGAAACAAAGTGTTATGTAACAAAAATAAGTAATGAATTAATCTATGACATTTCTGATTTCAACTAAAACTTCTGAATCATTACGAAACCTAGGTATTCAAAGTGAAATTACCTTTAGGCCTTCTTTTTAGTCTATCATAAGCAGTCATCACGCTCTGAGTCCTGGAAACATTGAAATGAGTGTTAAACAGGTTTTCTTTTATTCTTATATTGATGTGGGCAAGCACACAGCTAGCTTATTTTAAAGACTTAATTAAGCCATGACAAATGCTGTTACTAGACCATGAGAAAGTTAAAGCATTATCACACTGCTGACAGATAATCACAAGGCTAAAACATTAACACACTGTTATTAAACTACCAAAAAGCTAAAACATCAGAACATTGTTACCAGAGCACCAGAAAACTAAAACATCAGCATACTGTTACCACACTTCCAGAAAGTTTAAACATTAGCACATTGTTACCAGAGCACTAGAAAACTACAGCATAAGAAAACATCAGAGCATTATTACCAGGCAAACAGAAAGCTAAAGCATTAGCATACCCTTACCAGGCAAACAGAAAGCTAAAACATCAACACATTGTTACCAGACAAACAGAAACCACACATTTAGTTACTATACACTAGAGAACTAAAGCTAATACATCATCAACACACTGCTATCTTAATTAACTACTATAAAGGTAGGACAGGGTTGATATCATAGCTAAAGCACAGAAAACTAATAAATATTGGAGTTTTTCAGACTTACCCCTCCAGTCTGAGTTATACAATGCTAAACAAATTCTACAAAGTAATTTCTATCTTGCATGCTTCAGAATGTCTAGTGGTGTAGCTGCACTATATACACATATTGCATTAAGTAGTTTACATACTTGTTGTAGAAAGCATTAAACATTATACTCACACTTCTTCAAGTGGATTAACCTGTTTTGCTTTTGCATATGGACTTCTCTGAAGATCAATGCTTTTTGTGTTAATAGTACTGGACCTTGACTCCAAAGAACCAACTGTTGCTTGCTGTAAAAACAAATCACGATACATGTGAAATTTAGAATATACTTTTACAAGTATACAAACAGTATCTTAATTTCCTATGATTTACAGTTCCTGAAGAATCTAATAAACTCAGAAATACTTCATTTATGTTACTCTGTTTGTTTTTATGTTATTTTATTTATTCAGTTCCTTATGCAAGATTTTTGATACACTGAAACTTAAATTAAAATCTAGTAATTATAAATCAACTCAGAAAACGATTGAATAATGAACTGTTAAAATAATAATGTACATAATATCAATAAACTAAATAAAAAAGCCAATGTAAATATTCTACACGTAAAAAATATTTTAGTATCAGCAAACAATCTGCTAATCTAGAATATGACAAAAATCTATGAAATGTAAACAGTAGAAAAGTAAATGAATGAAAGTTTCTTGACAACTGTGTTAATATAATATGTATTTAATTATTGTTATATTTAACATCTTACTTCCAATTTTTCAAGTTGTATTTATCACACAAGCTATCTTTAAAATGCCCTGTTTAAGTAGTCTCTTTGAGATAGTATATCTGTAACAAACTCTAACTTTTTCTGTCATAAAAATATAATATTAAGTTTTCTTAAATAATGCATATTTGTGGGTATACATCGTGATGTTTCAACAAGTATGTACATCATGATACTGCATCGTGTATGTGTATCACAATTTGCAATGTATATGTATATATCATGGCATTGCACAGTTGACAAAAGTGACTACAGGGTAACATCAACATGTCTTAGCTGTAATGTTATAGTAAATGTTAAATGCGAGAGTTCTTTTAACTTTGAAATTTAGCTACATATAGATACAAAATAACTGTTACAAATATCAACAAGTGTTAAACAACAATCACACAATGTATTAAAGTCTCTTGCAAATTATCTCTCACTGTCACCAACATGAACAGGGTTACTGTTTATACTTAAAATATTTCAGGCTAATTTGTTTATATAATATCTTGGTTTAATGGATTGTGATAACAGACTAACCATACTTAACACAAAGATCATCTGACCATTTACTCTAACAGTAATTATCTTTAACATAGACCATCAATAAGTTCATGTGGACAATTCTAGTCTCTAGTGATAGAAAGCTACAACATTTTATACAGTTTGTATGATATAAAACTGCTATTGTTATCCACAACAAACACATGTCTACTCTAACTTCAAGCACACTATGTTATAAGGAACACTTACTAAGTGGTGGATATTTTTCTCCACAATTTCAATGTTTTGTTTCCAACTTTCCTTTAATCTATTGCATGCTACATAAAAACAACTTAATCAATACAAAGTAGTAGTTATTAAAATATACACACACACACACACATATATATATATATATATTAAAACTTTGAAACAGAAAGAAAATTAATTGGTATCAAGTAAAACCTTCCTTTAAAATCTTTTATCCAAACTGTTTTAATTTGGTGAATTAGTTTGATGTTTCTTGATTTATAAATTTTTGTTTCAGAAGTTTTGTTTAAAGCCACACAAAAGGCTATAAGTAAACATTAATTCTGAAATGAAACATTATAGAGTAGCAACTACTTCTGACACTGAGGCTAATTTTGCATGGTTGAATGGTGAGCATCAAGCCATTACTGAAGGTTCTGAACACATTTTTGTTACAACATAATGTACACCATTAATTCTTGGCTCACAGTCTATAGGTTCTGGTAAATTTTCTTACAGCATAGCTTGCTTTAACTCATTAGCTACAACTGACATAATTCTTATAAGCATAACTGTACAATCTAAAAAAATAGAGCTATCACACATGTGGGTTAAAAACCTGAATTCAAAAGGTAATACCATGAGCAGTAAAACCACAATCTCTTACAAATAATGTACTTTAACTACAAGATGATGTAATTATTGATTTGACACAATACTTCAAATTGAGTTAACTGCACTCTATTCACCACAGAGAATCAAACCCCCAAAACTTGGTGCTGCAAGTCCATAAATGTACCTCTTGGTCAGCATGTCCAGGAGATTAGGGCGCTTGACTCGCAAGTTGTAAGTTGTGGGTTTGGTTTCCTATCCCACCAAACATGCTCCCCCTTTCAGCCATGAGGACATAACACTGTGACAGTTAATCACACTAATCGTTGGTAAAAGAAAAGCCCAAAAGTTGGCAGTGGGTGATAATGACTAGTTGTTTTCCCTCTAGTCTTTCACTGTTAAATTAGGGGCAGCTAATGCAGATAGCCTTTGTGTATCTTTACACAAAATTAAAACCAAACCACATCAAACTGACCCACAGAGAGAAACAAAAAATGATAAAATGTTAAGATCAAACTGAAAGATATCAATTAAAACAAGCAAAACCTAAAAACTGATTCTTGCAAGACAAAATATTCTGAACAATTTCACAAAATTTCACTGACTTGTTCATGAGAATATCATGAAAAAATTAAAACAAAATTGAACAAAAGGATCAGTTGAGATATACCCAATATTAACAACATTGTAAAATTGTTTATTGTAGAAAAACCTGGAATTTCTATAAAATTATTGACTTAATTCTTGTTTTATGTTAAAATGAGAAAAATTATGTAGGGAATAAATCACATATGATATAGTATTGAAGAAAAACTGGAAGTAGAGTAAATATTAACTCATTAATAAAACCACATGTAAACCAATAAATAATAATGAATCCAAATAAAACAAGATAGTGAACAGAAGTAACATGGGAGTCTAAATTAGAACTACAGCAAAATCAAAAAGAGCAAAACTAGTTACGCCTAAGCAAACAGTACTAAACAAAGGATAATCTAAGAATGAAGAGAAAAACTGAACAATAAATAGGCACAGTTGTGGGGGAAGTCTGAGTGGGCCCTAGATCAGAGGTTCCACCCAAAACAAGAAGATTATTAATGAGATAAAATAAAAAATGAAATAAAAGTAAGGTAATAACATGGTTAAACTAACCGAAGACACACCATGTTAAGCCTAATCAAATGGTATATGAGAAAAACAATGAAGATTAATTACAAATCGTAACATAATTTAGTATTAACAAATTAAATAAGCTTATGTTACAAAATTCAAATGACAAAAAATAATATTAATAAAACTGTAAAATATGTTGTTTCTCCAAAGTCGACAGATTGTATGGCAAATGATGGACCCTAAAGTGAGGTCTGACAGTAGCTTGGACAGTAGACAATAAAACTTTCAATGAAATAAAATGGAAACTGTTAATGTAGGGATATGAATGAAAGCCATTATAAACAAGGGAAAAGAACATAAAATCTCTATACAGGGTCAACATCTACAGAGGGTGAAGAAAGTGGTAAATCTGTTTAATGTTCAATCACCTGGGAGATAGTGCTAGTGTGGCAGAGTACTCCCCAAAGTGCTAACATTAGCTTTGGAATATGACTGGAATAAAATGAAAGCAAATTAACATCCCCATAACTTCTGTAAGTTATAATAGAATGAAGATTACTTCTGAGTACAAGCACTGTCAAATGAGAAGTGATAGTTTTGTAGAGGTGTATACAGGAAGTCCCATGCACTGTGCTCCTGTTTGTTGAGAGGTGACACGAGAAGCATGTTGGAATGACTTGATTCCAATAGGGGGAAGCAGAAGGCTTATAGCATAAATAAAATGTTTGCAAATAGGGGCAGCAATGAACGAGAAAAGCTAATGTTCAGGGAAGTACTGTATTAGTTTGTTATAACAGTAAAGTTTTACTGTATTAGTTTGTTATAACAGCAAAGTTTTAGAAAAAAACAAACAGTCAATATGAGAGTCTATTAATAGTTTAATTTCAAACTTATCAAACAACAACATTTAACTATTCAAAGGTTGTAACCCACGTGTATATTCGAAACTGATGTAACAGCAATTATGCACAATCATACAAAATATTTATTCAACTTACACAGACCAGCACTTTTAACTTGTTCTTCGTATCTTCTTAGGTCCTGCTGAACACTATAAAAGAAACTGAAAGCTAATGTTTGCCTTACTTTTAACATCACCTTCTTATAAAATAATAAATCCTTTAACTAATCAGAAAGATCAAACCATTTATAGATATTTATATAATTTCAGTGCCATATTGATATACTATGAACCATACTTTGGAATTATAAAAATAACACAAAGACTTAAGATACTTTAACTAACCTTGACTGGAAAAACTCTGCCACTGCTGACAACCTACACATTTCTGTCATCATTTTCATGTTCTTTTTGTGAATTTTTGAGGTTTTGGACATCATATACATTCTGAAAAATAAATAAAAGTCTCGTTTACATCAAGTGAAATAGATCAAAACTAGATGAAAGGTACAGAAACAGAAGTGAGATAAATCAAAACTAGATGAGAGGTACAGAAACAGAAGTGAGATGGATCAAAACTAGATGAAAGGTACAGAAACAAAAGTGAGATAAATCAAAACTAAATGAAAGGTACAGAAACAGAAGTGAGATAAATCAAAACTAAATGAAAGGTACAGAAACAAAAGTGAGATAAATCAAAACTAAATGAAAGGTACAGAAACAGAAGTGAGATGGATCAAAACTAGATGAAAGGTACAGAAACAAAAGTGAGATAAATCAAAACTAAATGAAAGGTACAGAAACAGAAGTGAGATAAATCAAAACTAGATGAGAGGTACAGAAACAGAAGTGAGATAAATCAAAACTAGATGAGAGGTACAGAAACAGAAGTGAGATAAATCAAAACTAGATGAAAGGTACAGAAACAGAAGTGAGATGGATCAAAACTAGATGAAAGGTACAGAAACAGAAGTGAGATGGATCAAAACTAGATGAAAGGTACAGAAACAGACGTGTACAAACTTACAGCCGAATTCTGTAGCTGTTAATTAACCTTCTACAACATAATTTTTCTTGTTGACAAAGATAGACAGCATACGCCCAACTCTTTTTTTGGTCCTCATAAGAAACAGGAGTTTTGGGGTTCCTCATCATTGTCTCTACCATAGGATGATAATTAAAATTCACTTCTTCATCTGCAAACTGGGGTCTTCTGTCAAACATGTATAACAGCAACTCTTCTCCTTCCTACAATAAAGATAAACTGAATATAGTTGCTTTTGCTAAAAATAATAAGTTAACTACAGACCTGAAATGTAAACAATCTACATTACTAACTGTTATACTTCAAGTACTGTTATTCTTACATTTCAACATGATTTAAACATTGTGATGTTAACATAGTCTGACAATGATGTTGATACAAATAGTATTAACCTTGTGACTAATCTTTCCAAGCATACCGTTTGAATGATATCAAAGTCTAGTCTCTTGATATCTCGTATCATGGTTCTTACTACAGTTCCACAGTGAACTGTCCCAGAATCTCATTTTTTTTGCAAGAATACAGTGAAATCTTCACAGGTTCCATACGTACAATGTAATAAACTCAAACAAAAAAAAACTTTACAATCTACACTACATGTTCACCTTCTACAAGTGGAAGAGGGCATGTAAATGTTCAAAGAAATACTATATTTACAATACATGCTGCATGTTTCATCTCTTTATGAGTAAAAAAAAATTTTATGGTTAAAAATTTTTTATAACCCTAAAACTTCATAAATTTCTTTTTTTAGAAATATTCTATAATTTATGTTATTTTTCTTTACTCTAACTTCATAACTCGCATAAAAAATTAAGAAATAGTTATAAATTTCTTTCTGGAAGGCCTGCAGGTTGTTAGAACCAATCACAATTGTTTGCCCTGAGTAGCTTAGAGCTGTAACATTAATTAATAACCTAATTAATTGGATCATTTTCTTTTGGCTCACAACTGTTAATGAAATTTAACCCTATATTTTTATACTCACTGTACTACTGCTTTAAATAATTTATATTTAATTAAACAATGCACCAAAGAAAGTATAATAATAATAATAATGAGAAAAAGGAAAGAATATGTCTGACTGTCTAAGGTTGTGACAAAAGCCATTAAAAATTCAGCTAGGTTCATCAACATGCTTCCTGGGGAACAACATTTTAACTGGAATTATCTGTGCAGCCACCAATTTAATTTAACAAGTCACTGGAGTAAATTAAAACCTTTCTATCAGTTATAAACATAGTTTTAAATGTTCAGAGAAAACTACTGGTAATTTGCAAAAGAGAAGATGTGAAAATTATTTTTTATTTTATGTAATTAGATAAGATTAAAGATTAATAAAATTATGCTTTGATTGAGTGAGGAAAACATTATAACTAGTAATTGACATTAAATTCTATACTTGTTGAAGGTATAATCAAAACATTAGAGAAGATGCAAAGATGAGAAATGCCAAAGTTCTCATACTGGGGAGAGATTGACTATTTTTGTATATTTCCTTATAAATAACACTAAACTTTGATTATCTATATTTTGGTGCAGAGTTTATTCATATACATTGATAATAACATAGTTTAAATTAAATTTTAAAAATAACTGTAAAAGGTTGTGACATGCACACTTTGACCTGCCTAAGGTGAAAGGGTTAATCCAGCAGTTCTTTCACCTAGTTCTTACTTTTGTGAAATTTATCATCACTGATGAAATCCATTAGAAGTTGAATGCGGAGAGCTATGTGCTAACTGTATGCTGTTGAGTTTGTTATGGCTCAAAGTTCCAAGCTAAATAACTGCGCCTTGCACATGCAATATCTTTGGGTGCATATTTAGTATGCAGGGGATCAAATCTCATGTGTCCTGACAATTTATTGTGTGTATGGGATGTGAGAGATCAGGTTAACTAGGACATTGACACTTTCAGAGTTAGACCAGTATCACACTGAATGACATTAAGTTCTCGTCTCTATACATACACTTACATGATTAGACCAGTATCGTACTGAATGACATTAAGTTCTAGTCTCTATACATACACTTACATGACTAGACCAGTATCTCACTGAATGACATTAAGTTCTAGTCTCTATACATACACTTACATGATTAGACCAGTAT
The DNA here is from genome assembly GCF_004210375.1 of Tachypleus tridentatus. NCBI lineage: Eukaryota > Metazoa > Arthropoda > Merostomata > Xiphosura > Limulidae > Tachypleus > Tachypleus tridentatus. Next base: position 93,720,289 of record NC_134831.1, read on the forward strand.
CAGATTGAATGACATTACGTTCTAGTCTATATATACACTTACATGATTAGACCAGTATCAGACTGAATGACATCAAGTTCTAGTCCAAAGATAGCAAACTTATGGCACGGGTGCCCAAAGTGTCACATGAAAAAATTTTGCTGGCATGTGGCATGTATTGCCATCTCTTGATTATTTAAATCCTAACGTTAATCCATAATAAATATATAATGATTATCATTATTGCCAAATGCAGCAGTGAATGACTTTATCCAACCTGGGAGCAGTGAGCAACGTTCACAGGAAACATCCCACCTCTTGGTGCCAGCCTTGAGGTTACGACATTGATAACACATTTTGATTCTTCACAGACCCAGTAAACACATCAGTATTTGAGTAAAAATAGAAGTAAACTGTTGGTATTGGTTTTACTCTGCTTATATTTTTCTTTTGTTTGTGAGTGAATACTGGATATTTAGTGATAATAATGATAAATATGCATTTATTTTTTGCAGTAAATATATGAATTATATTGTTAAAATTAAGTTATTTGGCGTGGCATGCATATATTTTTTATCAGTTAGTTAATTATAGATTTATTTTTATATCAATGACATAAATTTTCAGCTGCTGTTATGTTGCAGTAAGTGAAATTATCATATTTAAGTTAATTGGCAAGATATTTTTTAAACTGTATTTACCCTTTTCAGCTTATCAGAATGTCAGCTTAACCAGCAAAGAAACAAAACCGTTCAGATGGAAGGAGCAGCAACAGAGATTTACAATAATCATGGACTAGAAGATTTGTCATGATCAAACACGGTGATAAAGCATTATGTATCTTATGTTATGGAACAGTGGTGTGCAGGACTTCTGTAAAGTGGCATTATGAAACTGTTCATAAATGGTTTTGTGATAAGAGTGAGCAAGAACAAAAAGAACCCATTTCTCATGAAGTCAGTAAGAGCAACATGCAGTCAAGTGTTTTGATGACATTTGTTACAGGTAGTTCCAATGTAGTTGCTGCTACTTTTGAGATTTCAAAGATTATTCTTCAACATGGAAAACCACTTGGTAATGGGGAGTATATTAAAGATTTATTGCTAGGATGTGCTTATTTCTTTTTTAATGGTTTTTCAGAAAAAGAAAAAATTATTCAGTGCATTAAGGAAATGCCAGTGAGTAGATACACAGTAAAAGACACAATATTAAAGATGGAAACAAACATAACAGAACAGCTAACAAAAGATATCGATTCATGTAAGTTCCTTTCTATTTATCTTGATAAGAGCACTGATGTTACATCATCAGGTAGGCTAGACATTATTTCTCAGTTTTGTAGGGGTGATGAAATATGGGGCAGAAATACATAAAGCAGTAGTAAATGTATTATCCAATTGGCAAATTGACTTTCAAAAAAGTTTCTATGACAACTGATGGTGCACCCAGCATGATTGGTAAAGAAGCAGGTTTTGTAAATCTGTCTGGAAAATATGTTGGAAATCCTCTGGTAGGCTTTCATTGTATTACAAACAAGAAGCTTGAAAAAAGTGATAGAAAGTGTAACTAAGATAATTAATTTTATCAAATGAAAATTTTTAAACATGGTGTTTACAATGGTACTTTTAAATATTTCCCAAACCTATAAAAAACATGACAAATTCTGAAATTCACAAGAAAATATACATTTAGAGCTTGCATATGCAATTTTCAAGCATCATTAATTCAACTTTTGAAGACTTTTCTTTAAGGTTTGATAAGTTCAGGTCAATTAAAGAAACTGCAAAATTCATAAAGTACACAGACAGTGTAACATTAGACAAACTGAATTGGAAAAGTTGCAGTGGATTGACTTCGATAATTCCAAGATGTAACTTGACTGATTTACAAAGCAGCTTAATTTGGAGGCAAAAATTTGTCAACATAGGGACCGAACTAGAAAATATTGAAAGAGATTGGTCAGTGACTGAAATAACACAGAAAACGAGGTTCTGAAACTCTGAAATTCTATTAAACTTTTGACTGAAAAATGTCACAATGACAGTATTAACAGTATTTTCATCAACATATTTATGTGAATCACTATTTTTAGTGATGAACTTTGTAATGCGTAATTATATGAATAAACTTGTTGATGAAAGTAGTGCTGCATGCATAGCTCTCTAAACAACAAAACACAAGTCTGATGTAAAATATCTGTTCCCATTGGTGCAGCAGCAAAAGTCTCACTAAAAGTAAAATGTGCCTATTTTCCTTCCTTTCTTTATTTTTTTTATGTCACATAATATGAACTAAAGCTTAACAGAGAACATTTATAGAGGAATCCTTCTAATTATTGTTACCAATTTATCAATTTTATTTCTTGTCAATTACTATAGGTATTAATAAGATGTAACTCTTAATGCTGTTATATTTAAAATAATTCAGAATAATGATAAATGATAATCTGATGCTAAAAATTACAATGGGCACATGAGAGAATTTTTCAGATGATTATCCCCAATTTGGGCACACACTCTCAAAAAGATTCACCATTCCTGCCCTAGTCTCTTTATATGTATACTTACACGATTAGACCAGTATCACACTAAATAACATTAAGATATAGTCTCTTTATATCACATATACTTACATGATTAGACCAGTATCACACTAAACAGCATTAAGATATAGTCTCTTTATATCACATATACTTACTTGATTAGACCAGTATCAAACTAAATGACATTAAGATATAGTCTCTTTATATCACATATACCTACATGATTAGACCAGTATCACACTAAATAACATTAAGATATAGTCTCTTAATATGTATACTTACACAATTAGACCAGTATCACACTAAATAACATTAAGATATAGTCTCTTTATATCACATATACTTACTTGATTAGACCAGTACTGACAGATACTTTTGTCTGGGTCAAGGGCAACACCTTGCGGTAAGAGCAGTTCTTGCTCTGACACAGGAATTTGAGTGTCTTCTTCGATCCACTGCTGAAGATGAAACAGTTTGGTAGTATCATCCACTTCGTAAGATAACGTCTTACAAGTCTTCACCACAAATACTTCTATTACCTGAACAAATGAGATAACATTTAACCTTCGTGGAATCATAATTTTTCATATGAACAAGAATAAAAAAGTTTGAGCCCAATCCATTGTAAGATTAAAATAACTCAATTATCCAGAGATATATATACTAGAAGAAATAACGATCAATATGAAGGAGCTTTCACTTGATTTGGGAGATAGCAATGAAAAGAAAAATTAACATAAAAAAGAATCTAATGCTTCAGTCACCATATATCACATATTTAACAGTTGATAATATTGAAGGCTAGAAAACAAAAGTGAATGACATCAGAAGACTTAAACTTCTAATTCACCAGTTTCTGATAACAAGTTATATCACTCATGAATATCACTATTATTGGCACGGAACTCTACATCTCAGGTCATAGATTGCTTTTCTTCACACAATGATCTCTTATCATTGTTTCAAATAACTTTCCACTAATTATGACACTGGCAGCTTGATGTTTATTAACATACTGTGATGAAGGAGTTTTGCCCCAACTCATACATGTTGTTAGCTGGTTCTTAAGAACTAAATTTATTTTCTTATATTTCTTTTTAAAAATGAAAATTAAGTTGTTGGTCATGTGAATTTGTAATACGATGGAAGTACAGAAATTATTATTATTATTTTCCAGAATACTTTCCACAGACTGGATTCTCTTGGAGTCAAACACTTTATTTATCTGAAGATGAGAACTGTATGGATGACACTGCTCATATATCTTTTCATTTCTTGATGGTATTCTTAGCTATAACACCTACCCAACACAACATATGGGAAACTGTATAACACCTTCCCAACACTACATATGGGAAACTGTATAACATCTTCCCAACACTACATATGGGAAACTGTATAACATCTTCCCAACACTACATATGGGAAACTGTATAACACCTTCCCAACACTACATATGGGAAACTGTATAACACCTTCCAAACACTACATATGGGAAACTGTATAACACCTTCCCAACACTACATATGGGAAACTGAATAACACCTTCCCAACACTACATATGGGAAACTGTGTAACACCTTCCCAACACTACACACTAGAAACTAAAACATCAAAACTTGTTATTTTTTTAATAGTTAGTTTTCTGACAAACCAATTTATATTATGTGGGCATAATGTTTTGTTTGTTTTTTTCTGTGGGCATAATGTTTTTTTATTATGTAAAGATACGTCTGAGAATAAAACCTTTCAAAAACATGATTCTCTATTTAGTGTACTGGTTTTCAGTATAACACTTCTCTATTTAGTGTACTGGTTTTCAGTATAACACTTCTCTATTTAGTGTACTGGTTTTCAGTATAACACTTCTCTATTTAGTGTACTGGTTTTCAGTATAACACTTCTCTATTTAGTGTACTGGTTTTCAGTATAACACTTCTCTATTTAGTGTACTGGTTTTCAGTATAACACTTCTCTATTTAGTGTACTGGTTTTCAGTATAACACTTCTCTATTTAGTGTACTGGTTTTCAGTTTAACACTTCTCTATTTAGTGTACTGGTTTTCAGTGTAACACTTCTCTATTTAGTGTACTGGTTTTCAGTATAACACTTCTCTATTTAGTGTACTGGTTTTCAGTGTAACACTTCTCTATTTAGTGTACTGGTTTTCAGTGTAACACTTCTCTATTTAGTGTACTGGTTTTCAGTGTAACACTTCTCTATTTAGTGTACTGGTTTTCAGTGTAACACTTCTCTATTTAGTGTACTGGTTTTCAGTATAACACTTCTCTATTTAGTGTACATGTTTTCAGTATAACAATTCTCTATTTAGTGTACTGGTTTTCGGTAGCACTCAGTTTAACACTTCTCTATTTAGTGTACTGGTTTTCGGTAACACTCAGTTTAACATTTCTCTATTTAGTGTACTGGTTTTCGGTAACACTCAGTTTAACATTTCTCTATTTAGTGTACTGGTTTTCGGTAGCACTCAGTTTAACACTTCTCTATTTAGTGTACTGGGTTTTGGTAGCACTCAGTTTAACACTTCTCTATTTAGTGTACTGGGTTTTGGTAGCACTCAGTTTAACACTTCTCTATTTAGTGTACTGGTTTTCAGTAGAACTCAGTTTAACATTTCTCTATTTAGTGTACTGGTTTTCGGTAACACTCAGTTTAACACTTCTCTATTTAGTGTACTGGTTTTCAGTATAACACTTCTCTATTTAGTGTACTGGTTTTCAGTATAACACTTCTCTATTTAGTGTACTGGTTTTCAGTTTAACACTTCTCTATTTAGTGTACTGGTTTTCAGTGTAACACTTCTCTATTTAGTGTACTGGTTTTCAGTATAACACTTCTCTATTTAGTGTACTGGTTTTCAGTGTAACACTTCTCTATTTAGTGTACTGGTTTTCAGTGTAACACTTCTCTATTTAGTGTACTGGTTTTCAGTATAACACTTCTCTATTTAGTGTACTGGTTTTCAGTATAACACTTCTCTATTTAGTGTACTGGTTTTCAGTATAACACTTCTCTATTTAGTGTACATGTTTTCAGTATAACAATTCTCTATTTAGTGTACTGGTTTTCGGTAGCACTCAGTTTAACACTTCTCTATTTAGTGTACTGGTTTTCGGTAACACTCAGTTTAACATTTCTCTATTTAGTGTACTGGTTTTCGGTAACACACAGTTTAACATTTCTCTATTTAGTGTACTGGTTTTCGGTAGCACTCAGTTTAACACTTCTCTATTTAGTGTACTGGGTTTTGGTAGCACTCAGTTTAACACTTCTCTATTTAGTGTACTGGGTTTTGGTAGCACTCAGTTTAACACTTCTCTATTTAGTGTACTGGGTTTTGGTAGCACTCAGTTTAACACTTCTCTATTTAGTGTACTGGTTTTCAGTAGAACTCAGTTTAACATTTCTCTATTTAGTGTACTGGTTTTCGGTAACACTCAGTTTAACACTTCTCTATTTAGTGTACTGGTTTTCAGTAGCAGTTAGCTTAACACTTCTCTATTAATTCACAGAAAAATAAATAAGTTAGACAGAAGGTACCTTTTTATCCAGAATATCTTTTAGTATATCAAATGCTTTTCTTCCATTTCGGTGTCCTCTAGTATGTGGATCCCATTCTAACATTATTTGAAGCCAGTCTTCCAAGTACTTCTGGAAAACCCTAATATAATGGTAACAATAATACTAAGACTTATATTTTTAGACTAGTAATTCAACCCAGTACTTCCAGAAGGCAAGAAATCCTTTAAACATGACTTCTTGTGTTATCATTTAACACACAAAACCTATTCCTAAACAATAATCACAGAAAAAGGAATGTTTACTGTCCAATAGTAGTGTGGTTAATGAGTTACTTTAACTATTACAGGCCACAATATCTGTATCTTTACCTCCAAAACTAAGTTCTCATTAATGACAGAAAACGATGTGCATTCAATACATCATGATTACTCTAGCCAGTTCCTTAACTCTTTTGCAACAGTCTTGTGTATTTTACTCAACTTTGTGACCACCAGATAGCCATGAAGATATATATCCTATAATTCTGAAGCTCAATGATACTTGATACATCTTCACAAAATTTGGAAAGTTTTTAGTAAACATTAAGTCTTTTACATACAAAAAGTCAAAACTATTAATTAATCGTTTTTACTAAAATTTTGTCAGTAAATAGATGAAGTTGGACTCTTGAATGCTTTGAATACAAAGTGATTTTCATGTTAAGATTAAAAATACTTTTTTTTCACTTGAGAATTTTCAAATTTCATATGTGTAATATTTAAAACCTCCTAAATAAACATGAAATTTTTATTTTCTAAAAAGCTTTATATTTTAACTGTTGTTTTCTCTACCACAACTCTACATACAAGATTGGTCAATTTGACCAACCTAGTAACCACCATAAAAATTAGCAAATAAATCTAAATTACCATTTGCTCTTTCTAAAAAAGCTGCAAATTCGAAGAAGAGACTACATTTGTTTATTCTAAATAACTTAAACCTCATAATTCTATTGATACCTAATTTTACTGCTTTCTTGGCCTTTAAACAATATCTAACTAATAATCCCATCACACGTTGTAAATCACTCAGTAAACATGCATCTAGTATTACTCTATCAAATTACATAATGCACAAGCTGCTGGTAAGTATACCTCAGGAAGAAATTTTATCAATATTTTTTTTTCCATTACCTTAACTAATCTAGTCTGATAAGTTTCTAATTTTCACATTTTAGTCATTTTATAATAATAAAGAATGAGTACACATGAATAACAAAAAAATTGTAGTTAGTTAAATTCTTATTTTTTTCTGTTGACTATGGATAAAATGAAACCTACATTTCTCATACTAATGATACTATCACATTAAATATTGTTTAATTAAATTATGCATCGAAACACACAGAATAATAATATGCATAATACAAACAATGCCACATAATTATATGTTTTCTGGCTTCCAGACTGTGTGATAAGAATCTTCAAAAATTCAGCTAAGCTCATTAAAGCAATTCTTGTGAGAACAAAGTTGAAATTGAATTATGAAATAGATCATGCCCTAAACAGAAAACAACACAGTATAATACATCATTTGATAGGTTAAAATTGGCTATTTATTGGTCATGAATAAAATACTATAAAACATTGACAATTATTGGCAATTTCTGAAAGAGAATATGTGGGTGTGGATAGTGGGTTGATTTTGTAGTTTAGGTTTCCACAAACAAACAAAATTAAAGGATATAAAAATTATGCTTTGCCTAAGTAATATCTATATTATAATCAACAGTTTATGATAATTTCATTCTTTTTGTAAGGGCAGTAAATAAATGAGAGAAGAGAAAAATCCTCAAGAGCAAATGTTACAATCCTCATACTACTGGAAAGTGAGGATTTGTTAATAAATCCTTATAAAATTAAAAACTTAAAACATATATAATATTAACATTAGATTTATTAACTATGTTTCTAATGTCAAGTTTACTTGGAATCACTGATAGTAACATAGTTTGAAATTTAAATAGAACTCTGTAAAATACTGTGACATGCAGACTCTAAACTACCTATTGTAAAAGGGTTAGTTGAAAATTTGGGGAGGAACAAACTTTAGCTGGACAGTATAAAGTTCATCTAACCAGAAACAATTTAGATGTGATAAAAAGGTACAGCCATAAAATGACTGATCTTGCAACTTAAAGTAATGAAATCAGTATTGGTCAACAAAATGGTAGCTACAATTATAGCATTGATAGTAATTTTATCACAAAAAGTTCTTGAAAATCATGGTGCAGTTTGGCCACCTATTTGATTTTATTCCTTTAAGTACCACTCTCAATCCTTTTCTAAACCACACCTAAGGTGTTTTTGATATCATGAAATTGTGTCAATACACACCAAAAACTACAGCAAGTAAAAAAAGTGATACTCAAGAGTAACTAATATCAGCTTTAGGATTGTAATCATAATATTCAGAACAGACCTTTACTTTACAGAACCAATCAGATTCTTTAAAATATATGGTGGTGGTAGGTAGGTAGGTATTTCATGTTTATTGGCACAAAGCTACTAAGCAATCTGTGCCAAACAAAATGTAGTATACTATAATGGTATATGGAAATGAAGGTAAAAATATGTAAAATTAAGACCTGCCAGGAAGACTGAAGCATTAAGTTCAATCTTGCTGTCAGTCACCTGAAGTTGACCTTTCCAGTCCTGGGTTCAGGTCAAAACAAAATGAAAATGTGTGAAAGAAATCATGCTAAAACAGTGTATAGTCCAATAAAAACCTTAAATTAAGTTTAAAAGACCAATGACTCTTAAAAATGTAAAAACATGAGTGAGGTGGCCAGTATCATCTAAGACATTGGCTAAGGTCAAAGGCAAACCTACCTTAAAAATATGTTTAAATTGGCATTGTCTTTCTTGGTTGTAACAATGGCATGATAATAAAATATGTATGATTATGACCTGAGTGCAACACAGACCACACATTGGTGCATCAGTACTAGATAAAAGGAAGTGGTTAATTAAAAAACTGTGACCAATGTGTAGCCAAAACAACTTCCTCCCTTCGATCTTTACAGAAACAAGGTGGACAAAGAGCTAAAGAAGGCTTGATTTGAGAAAGCTTATTATTTCATTGCTCACTCCAGGTCAACTGCCAACTGATGTATAGTCAGGTTTTGATAACCGGACCACAGACCATGTATGGAACATGGATGGTGGTGACAGGGCCAGAGCAAATGGACTTTGCCGCTCTATCAACTAGCTCATTCCCACAAATACCAAGATGACCTGGTATCCAAAAAACCTGGACAGAGAGAGATGGGTCAGTTTGTTTTGGATATTGATAAGAATAAGATGGTAAATAACATGGAATGGTGTTAGAGCCAATAGACAGCTGAGTATAGATTGAACAATTCATATATTGCATAGTTTCAATATGATTCAGGGCAAGAGAAACAGCATGCAATTCAGAAATGAACACAGAAACTGTAAAGGGTATTCTGTGTGCTACAACCAAACTGTAACAAACCATGGCAGAACCTAGAGAATCACCCTGATTATGAACCATCCATATACATGGGAAAAGAAGGATTTTTTGAAAGATGTTCAGAAAACAAAGAGCAATATTTCCAATCATGAGTACCGACCTTCCTCAGATGACTCAAAGATAGGTCACAGTTGGGCATAGTAATTAGCCATGGTGGATGTGACCGAACTGTTGATACTGCTATGCTATTCAAAGATATATCTAATTTTTCTGATTGCACCAGAATATGAAGGCTAAAAGTCACAATGGCAGATTTACTATTATAGAAAAGTGTAACCCACTGAGGATGGAAAACACAGCCCCAAGTAGAATGCTGTGGAAAAGAGCAAAGTTTGGAAGCACACATAAGAGACAGTTGCAAATGGCAAATATACAGAGGGGATTCATGGGACTCCACATAGAAACTTTGGACTGGAGAAGTACAAAAGGCCCCAGTGCAAAGCCAAAGCCCCTGATGGTGGATAGTATCCAGCATTTTCAATGCTAAGATTCTGGCAGAACCATAAACCATAGATCCATAGTCAAGTTTGGATCTGATAAGGGCAAGATAAATTTTAAGCATCAAGCATCGAACTGCTCCCCATGAAGTGGAAGAGAAAACACAGAGAATGTTCAATGCTCTTATACATTTGACACAAAGTTGCTTGATATGAGAAGTAAAGTTTAATTTACAAATATAAGACCTACGAACTTAGCCTCAGGAATGACAGGTAGTACAGCATCATCAATACGAAGTTCTAGGTCTGGATGAATCATCCGTTGGCAGCATAAATGTACACAGTTTTAGAGAGAGAAAGTTGAAAACCATTTGCTGTGGTCCACTTAAGTATATGATTGATTGCAGTTTGTAGTTGCTGTTCAATAACCCTCATGTTTGATGACTGACATGTGAAAGTCATCAACAAAAAGACCATTTGCAGCTGTAGGGAGTAGCTGTTCATTAATGGCATTAATCTTGATAATGAAAAGTGTGACACTCAGAACACAGCCCTGAGGAACTCTAAGTTCTTGTGGAAAAAAACAGGAAAGTGTTGAGCCCACCCAGACCTGGAATCGGCAGTTCATTAAAAAATGCTTAATAAAAAGTGGCAAATTGCCATGCAATCCATATGAGTGAAAGTCTCACAAGATGCCATATCTCCATGTTGTATCATAAGCTTTCTCTAAATAAAAACACAAATAGAAACAAGATGTTGTTGCTTCAAAAAGGCTTCTCTGACTTATGTTTCAAGGCGAATTAAATGGTCTATCGTGGAGCATTGTATTCGGAACCCAAACTGAGTGGGTGAGAGAAGGTTGCTTGATTCAAGTAACCAAACGAGATAAGCATTAATCATCCTCTTTAAGATCTTACTGAGACAGCTTGTCAAAGCAATGGGACAGTAATTTGAAGGAATCTTTGGATCTTTCCCAGGTTTAAGAATAAGGAGTACAATAGCTTGGCACCAAGCACCAGGTAAGACATTCTCCTGCCATATCTGGTTGAAGACAGCCAGGAGAATAGTTATGGTGGTGGTAGTTTTCCTCCTCAAAACAGTGTTAATAGCTTCCTTTATACTAACACCATGGAATTTAGATTAACAGATTCTTGTCATTGTCCACATGCAATCTGTACAGCTGTATCAATCATCATTATTTATGCCAATTGCTTAAACTAATATTGCATGACACTAAACCCTCTTTAATTTGGATAATTTTATAAACTAGTAAATTTGTACAATGAATAATAAATAATAACCATCCACTCATATGATTCCTTTGAAAACTTTAGCTGGAACTGTTAATTTAGTTTGCTTGGCCTAACCAATACTTATGTACCTGCACATCCTTTCACATTACAGTTGTGCTGCTACAAATCAGCCATCTTTAATCCAAAGAATAAAATAGAACTAAAAACTGTCCACTTTTACTGTTAAGTAAAGCTATAGTAAACATTTCAGAACAACAGCTCACATGACTTTTTGAGTAGCCTTGCACAAAACTTCTGGCCAAAATTGAGCATTTCTTGTTGAATGACATTACACATGTGGTTTATATTCAAACTACATCTGACACATAATTGTTGGTTGTAAAGATCTACCAGTGTATCAAATTTAAAATAATTCACAAAGTAGATTTTCCTGTGAAATACATTTTCTGTACTTTCAGTATAAAGAATAAAAAGGGAAGACATTCTAACATGTGGGATATCTTCACTAGCCATTTCTAACTCAGCAGAGAAAGAGGGAAGATATTTGGTCATAACTGACAATACTCCTATAACATCTCATTCTTCAGCCATTTTAATAACTATTTACAAAGAGATTAGGAATAGAATAACAGCAAAAATGATAAACTCACAGAAGATCTATATAAAACTTCCTGTAATTCATTTCACTTCCTTTAAGGTAACTTCAAAGTCGTGTCAGTTTCATGTTGCTTAAGCCTAATGTTCATTAAAGAACATTTAGTCACTTTTGAGCAGTTTCAGTTTCATGTTGCTTAGGCATAATATTTCTTAAAGCACATTTAGTTACTTTAGAGTAGTTTCAGTTTTATGTTGCTTGAGCCTAACGTTCCTTAAAGTGCATTTATAGTTACAAAAATAGCAACTTTAGTCATTAAAAGTAGAGAGTATGTTACCATAACATAAATAATTGCTCACACTAGGTATAATAAAAATGTAGTTTTGTTAGTTACAATATGTTACCAGTAGAAACATTTTCCTTTTTAACACTACGGAAAATAAAATATTTGTTTGTCAGTTAATCAATTTTTAGATGATTAAAAATATAAATAGAAAAGTGTATTTTATTTAATAAACTAAAACTATCCCTACTAAGTATTAAATTGGTTTTGATTGCCCTCATCCATCTAATAGTTGAATAGCAACAAATTTCAATATTGATTCAAACTTAAAACAAATAACACAGCTAAACCTGTTAATCTCTCATACAAACTGTTAACCTAACGAGTTTGAGCCATTAATAACATTTTAAATACTTATACTGTATCAATTTCAGCCAAAAGCAATTTTTCCCTTCTAGTGTCAGATAGACAAACCCACAAATAACAGTAGACTTGGGCAGGAAATAGTGGGAGTGTTCTGTAGTTGATAACTTAACTGAGATTTAAGTCACATACAAAACAAACAGACTGGGCATGTTTAAGGGACAGTGAAAACAGTCTTTATTTAGACAGAACAAAATAACCAAACTGTATGTATGTAACTACACAAACAAATGCACAATCACCTCTAATGGATCACTGACTTGTTTGTCAACTTTCCATCTCTCTGCCAAACTAGTCATGATGAAAACCAAGTAGCAGAAAGCTAAGAAAGCAGTTGAACTCAACAAGTAAACCCAGTTTCTTTAAACAGTTGACAATGTCACCTTGTGACCTCTGTTCTCTCACAGCTTTGGTTGAGAACACCACCAACCAACCAGCAAAGATATTACAGTGATAATCTTTTCGACCCAAGTTCTGTATCCCTGCAATACCATCTCAGGCATGAATAGACATTACCTACTATAGAGAATAAAAAATTTCAAACTCTCTCTCTATCATTAAACCAGGTATGAAACATGAATAATATTTCTACATAAGTTAACCATATTAATTTAATCACAACAGCAACATTAAAAAGTCAAGCAGATCTGAGTTTTGTAACAACAAACACCCTGAACATTAAATTATAGCCAGATACTGGAAGTGTTTTTCTCATTACATGTAAAAAATACTGCAATTAAAAACATATGTATCCCACAATTACAACACAATTCAATCTACTTACCTTGAAATATTATTATATGGAGACATTTCTTCTGAGCAGTGGATTTTTCCTTCATTGTCTAAGTACATTGTGATAGTTGATGATGACTTCTTTTCAGCAAATGGTATCCTATAAAATGTTAAACTACATTAGCTTAGAAATATAATCATTTAATACTTAAAACTCATTTTTGTAAGGAGAAATAAAAATCATTCATTTCATTTAAGTTAGATATTTTATTAGAATATCTGCTTTGAAATTACAGGGACTAATTTTTAGCTTTTAGTGATAGAGAGTGCTGTGTTATTTAAAAGTTAGTGTTTCTGAAATACTAAACTTTTGACTTCAAATAATACTTGACTTCAAATGTATCCTAGGTTTTGGAGGTAACTGAAAAGCAGGACCCAGAATGAGGTGTATCCCCACCACATTGTGGGTCCTCCTTTTTCAGTCACCTCCAAAACCTAGGATACATTTTATAATCACACATTGTAACTTGTACCCTGGGATCTTTTTTATAAAATGCAGAATATTTTGTTAAGTTTAATGTGTTTTGTTTTGGCTTTAAAATTTATGGTTATATACATCAGTTAGTAATACATAAATCTCAAGACTTTGAACTGTATGCACATTGAAAATAATATTTCATGACAAAAGAAACAAATTATTAAACTTTCATATTCACTTCTTCTCTTGTAGTAACTATTCGAAATATTATTGTATTAAACATAAAATATACTGGAATGATTAGTTTACACAAAACCACAAAAATCCTGGTTTACTAGACCACAGCTCTTATTTTGAAACTTTTATAATATATTATTATATACTGATATGCTTTTTTAAAACATTTTCCATATGTATATATAACTAGTGCATGTTCTATGGTTTACTCTTTAATCAATGATATAATCCTTTGAATGTATTTTTATGTATGAGTGTTAGATCCCAATTGTAAATTGATTCAAATGGTGCACATAGTGATACAGTATTGTATAAAGGAGGTGAGGGTCCATACACTGGATCAGATCCATGTAAGATTGAGACTGTTACAAGAAATATTGTCATTATCACAAAGCAGACACGAGACACTTTCAAGATTTGGATTGTTTTTTGTATTCAAACTACAACTGTAGTTGCCCCAAAGTTGGTAAGTAACTGTTTAAGTTTTGTTGATCATAAATAAAATATTGATTTTTTGTGGGAAGTTCCCAATTCACCATGCATGTTTGGATCTAATAACAGAATTTGCAATTTTGTTCGTACACAATACTTTTGTGTTCAATGAACTGTAATCTGAGCGATTATGTGTCAATGCTATTCAGAATTCTTCATACATTGGCATGTTTTCAGTTCAATTCTGCATTTATGTATACTGCACTTCGATATGTTTTATGTGGCCTTTATGTGTTTCATATACCAGCTATAGAAAGATATGTTGTTCTTGCTAATCAGATCAAGTCGTGTATCATGCTACTGAACCATTTTGTCATATTGTGTATTTTGTTATTTTTATTCATCATAGTTAACGGTTGCTTATTACTCAACACTTACTATTTAATAAAAAGATCAGTAATACAGCACTCGGGTTGAGTTACTGGATCAGAATACAACACACAAAACAGTGGGCAGTTACATTAGCTGTCCCTAATTTGGCAGTGATAGACTAGAAGGAAGGGAGCTAATTAACATCACCCCTGTAAACTATTGGACTACTTTATTACCAGTGAATAGTGGGATTGGCCATTACAACACTCACAGAGCTGAAAGTGAGAGCATGTTTAGCAAAGGGAATTTGAACCCATGACATGCAGATTGTAAGTCGAGCTCCCTAACCATTAGACCCTGTAAGAATTTACTATGCACTGACTAATAACAGTCTAAGAATATGTTATGTCACGAACCTACTCAAATGAGCAGGCCTCCTGTTTCATTATATCTACCTCTAGGTAAATAGGAATTACTGAATAGGGTTAATAAAAGTCTGGCTATCATTATGTGGTATTTAAACACACCCTAGTACAGTAAGTTGTCCGAGTTATTGATTTATCATAATGTACGCGCATTTCTAATTTATTCTAGCCTATACTGTAAAGTGTAATTACACTAATGATTTTTACATATTTCTTTTCCAAATTTCTAACTTCAAATCTTACATTTTCAAACATATAAAGTTGAAATCATTTCTTATGTTTTTCAACGTGATGATGGAATTAGATTTCAAAACAGTTTCTAAATAACTTCTGATACTACTACATTTTTAACATTGCTTATAAAACTTTGAATTCCACCTTATATATCATTTTAAAATATTTTAAGATCATTTAGTATAATCACATTTTTTTTTTCTAAATAAAATAGTTAAGTTGTATCATCTTTGTTCGTATAAAATTGGATTAAATGTGTTTCCATTGAATTATATATTACCTACTGCACACTGTGACAAGAATTTGTACTAATTCTATCACATAGATAAATTACTTTATTCTTATGAAATTTAGAGACAATTATTTTCACAATTAATTATTTTACTTAGGAATACGTTAAATATCACAATTACTTTTTTAACAATGATTTTTAACAAATAATTAAGTTTTTTTAGCAATAAATATCCAAAATAAATCAAAACTCTTTCCTAAGCCTTATTGAATCTCATTGATCATGAAGCTTCTCTTATTACACTGGCATAAACTCTTACAGAAGCATGTACAAGGTTAACATCCTATAAAACTTGATAATGTAATGTTTAGTATTTTTCTGACTTACAATCAATGCTACCAAATAATGCTTGTTTTCATCAACAAAAATACAGTAGTTTTATTAGAACAGCTTTGCAAAAATTTGTAGGAAGAAAACAAAGGAAATACATGAAACTTATGTTATTGTCCTTTGAGTAGAATTTGACAAACATCACTGAAATTGAATGACACAGCACACGTGCACTCTTGTAACCATATCCAATAGTAGAAAATCAGCCTTTAGGAAGTGATATGTCTCTGGTTTTTTCTAGTGAAGCAGTATTTTGTGAAATAGTCACATTTCAGTTATAATAGAATATATGTACATGCATTGTTAGTTTTTCAAACAAGTTCTTAACTTTCAGTTAATTTTATTAAAACACAAAAAACAATCACACTTTCCATTCATGAACTTTCTATTTGTTTGCTGCTAGCCGTGAGTTGTTATACCTTGCCAAATTTTACATATGGAGAATGTAACACAAAATAACTTTTTGAGGTTTCATATATGCATTTTGAAATAATAAAAATCAATAAATTACTGTATCAATACCAAGAAATTACACTATAATTTACCTGGCTTAGTAACTAAGTTGTCAATACCAAGAGATTACACTATAATTTACCTGGCTTAGTAACTAAGTTGTCAATACCAAGAGATTACACTATAATTTACCAGGCTTAGTACCTAAGTTGTCAATACCAAGAGATTACACTATAATTTACCTGGCTTAGTAACTAAGTTGTCAATACCAAGAGATTACACTACAATTTACCTGGCTTAGTACCTAAGTTGTCAATACCAAGAGATTACACTACAATTTACCAGGCTTAGTAACTAAGTTGTCAATACCAAGAGATTACACTATAATTTACCTGGCTTAGTACCTAAGTTATCAATACCAAGAGATTACACTATAATTTACCTGGCTTAGTACCTAAGTTGTCAATACCAAGAGATTACACTATAATTTACCTGGTTTAGTAACTAAGTTCACAATACCAAGAGATTACACTATAATTTACCTGGCTTAGTACCTAAGTTGTCAATACCAAGATATTACACTATAATTTACCTGGCTTGGTAACTAAGTTGTCAATACCAAGATATTACACTATAATTTACCTGGCTTAGTAACTAAGTTGTCAATACCAAGATATTACACTATAATTTACCTGGCTTGGTAACTAAGTTGTAAATACCAAGAGATTACACTACAATTTACCAGGCTTAGTAACTAAGTTGTCAATACCAAGAGATTACACTATAATTTACCTGGCTTAGTACCTAAGTTGTCAATACCAAGAAATTACACTACAATTTACCTAGCTTAGTACCTAAGTTGTCAATACCAAGAGATTACACTATAATTTACCTGGTTTAGTAACTAAGTTGTCAAAACCAAGATATTACACTATAATTTACCAGGCTTAGTACCTAAGTTGTCAATACCAAGAGATTACACTATAATTTACCTGGCTTAGTACCTAAGTTGTCAATACCAAAATATTACACTATAATTTACCTGGCTTAGTTCCTAAGTTGTCAATACCAAGAGATTACACTATAATTTACCAGGCTTAGTAACTAAGTTATCAATACCAAGATATTACACTATAATTTACCTGGCTTAGTAACTAAGTCATCAATACCAAGATATTACACTATAATTTACCAGGCTTTGTACCTAAGTTGTCAATACCAAGAGATTACACTATAATTTACTTGGCTTAGTACCTAAGTTGTCAATACCAAAATATTACACTATAATTTACCTGGCTTAGTACCTAAGTTGTCAATACCAAGAGATTACACTATAATTTACCAGGCTTAGTAACTAAGTTATCAATACCAAGATATTACACTATAATTTACCTGGCTTAGTAACTAAGTCGTCAATACCAAGAGATTACACTATAATATACCAGGCTTAGTAACTAATTTATCAATACCAAGATATTACACTATAATTTACCTGGCTTAGTAACTAAGTTGTCAATACCAAGAGATTACACTATAATTTACCTGGCTTAGTACCTAAGTTGTCAATACCAAAATATTACACTATAATTTACCTGGCTTAGTACCTAAGTTGTCAATACCAAGAGATTACACTATAATTTACCAGGCTTAGTAACTAAGTTATCAATACCAAGATATTACACTATAATTTACCTGGCTTAGTACCTAAGTTGTCAATACCAAGAGATTACACTATAATTTACCAGGCTTAGTAACTAAGTTATCAATACCAAGATATTACACTATAATTTACCTGGCTTAGTAACTAAGTCGTCAATACCAAGAGATTACACTATAATTTACCAGGCTTAGTAACTAATTTATCAATACCAAGATATTACACTATAATTTACCTGGCATAGTAACTAAGTTGTCAATACCAAGAGATTACACTATAATTTACCAGGCTTAGTAATTAATTTATCAATACCAAGATATTACACTATAATTTACCTGGCTTAGTAACTAAGTTGTCAATACCAAGAGATTACACTATAATTTACCAGGCTTAGTAACTAAGTTGTCAATACCAAGAGATTACACTACAATTTACCAGGCTTAGTAACTAAGTTGTCAATACCAAGAGATTACACTATAATTTACCTGGCTTAGTAACTAAGTTGTCAATACCAAGAGATTACACTATAATTTACCTGGCTTAGTACCTAAGTTATCAATACCAAGAGATTACACTATAATTTACCTGGCTTAGTACCTAAGTTGTCAATACCAAGAGATTACACTATAATTTACCTGGTTTAGTAACTAAGTTCACAATACCAAGATATTACACTATAATTTACCTGGCTTAGTAACTAAGTTGTCAATACCAAGAGATTACACTATAATTTACCTGGCTTAGTAACTAAGTTGTCAATACCAAGATATTACACTATAATTTACCTGGCTTGGTAACTAAGTTGTAAATACCAAGAGATTACACTACAATTTACCAGGCTTAGTAACTAAGTTGTCAATACCAAGAGATTACACTATAATTTACCTGGCTTAGTACCTAAGTTGTCAATACCAAGAAATTACACTACAATTTACCTAGCTTAGTACCTAAGTTGTCAATACCAAGAGATTACACTATAATTTACCTGGCTTAGTACCTAAGTTGTCAATACCAAAATATTACACTATAATTTACCTGGCTTAGTTCCTAAGTTGTCAATACCAAGAGATTACACTATAATTTACCAGGCTTAGTAACTAAGTTATCAATACCAAGATATTACACTATAATTTACCTGGCTTAGTAACTAAGTCATCAATACCAAGATATTACACTATAATTTACCAGGCTTTGTACCTAAGTTGTCAATACCAAGAGATTACACTATAATTTACCTGGCTTAGTACCTAAGTTGTCAATACCAAAATATTACACTATAATTTACCTGGCTTAGTACCTAAGTTGTCAATACCAAGAGATTACACTATAATTTACCAGGCTTAGTAACTAAGTTATCAATACCAAGATATTACACTATAATTTACCTGGCTTAGTAACTAAGTCGTCAATACCAAGAGATTACACTATAATTTACCAGGCTTAGTAACTAATTTATCAATACCAAGATATTACACTATAATTTACCTGGCATAGTAACTAAGTTGTCAATACCAAGAGATTACACTATAATTTACCAGGCTTAGTAACTAATTTATCAATACCAAGATATTACACTATAATTTACCTGGCTTAGTAACTAAGTTGTCAATACCAAGAGATTACACTATAATTTACCTGGCTTAGTACCTAAGTTGTCAATACCAAAATATTACACTATAATTTACCTGGCTTAGTACCTAAGTTGTCAATACCAAGAGATTACACTATAATTTACCAGGCTTAGTAACTAAGTTATCAATACCAAGATATTACACTATAATTTACCTGGCTTAGTAACTAAGTCGTCAATACCAAGAGATTACACTATAATTTACCAGGCTTAGTAACTAATTTATCAATACCAAGATATTACACTATAATTTACCTGGCATAGTAACTAAGTTGTCAATACCAAGAGATTACACTATAATTTACCAGGCTTAGTAATTAATTTATCAATACCAAGATATTACACTATAATTTACCTGGCTTAGTAACTAAGTTGTCAATACCAAGAGATTACACTATAATTTACCAGGCTTAGTAACTAAGTTGTCAATACCAAGAGATTACACTACAATTTACCAGGCTTAGTAACTAAGTTGTCAATACCAAGAGATTACACTATAATTTACCTGGCTTAGTAACTAAGTTGTCAATACCAAGAGATTACACTATAATTTACCAGGCTTAGTACCTGAGTTGTCAATACCAAGAGATTACACTATAATTTACCTGGTTTAGTAACTAAGTTGTCAATACCAAGATATTACACTATAATTTACCAGGCTTAGTACCTAAGTTGTTAATACCAAGAGATTACACTATAATTTACCTGGCTTAGTAACTAAGTTGTCAATACCAAGATATTACACTATAATTTACCTGGCTTAGTAACTAAGTTGTCAATACCAAGAGATTACACTACAATTTACCAGGCTTAGTAACTAAGTTGTCAATACCAAGAGATTACACTATAATTTACCTGGCTTAGTACCTAAGTTGTCAATACCAAGAAATTACACTATAATTTACCTGGCTTAGTACCTAAGTTGTCAATACCAAGAGATTACACTATAATTTACCTGGGTTAGTACCTCAGTTGTCAATACCAAGATATTACACTATAATTTACCAGGCTTAGTACCTAAGTTGTCAATACCAAGAGATTACACTATAATTTACCTGGCTTAGTAACTAAGTCATCAATACCAAGATATTACACTATAATTTACCTGGCTTAGTACCTAAGTTATCAATACCAAGAGATTACACTATAATTTACCTGGCTTAGTACCTAAGTTGTCAATACCAAGAGATTACACTATAATTTACCTGGTTTAGTAACTAAGTTGTCAATACCAAGATATTACACTATAATTTACCTGGCTTAGTAACTAAGTTGTCAATACCAAGATATTACACTATAATTTACCTGGCTTAGTAACTAAGTTGTCAATACCAAGAGATTACACTACAATTTACCAGGCTTAGTAACTAAGTTGTCAATACCAAGAGATTACACTATAATTTACCTGGCTTAGTACCTAAGTTGTCAATACCAAGAAATTACACTATAATTTACCTGGCTTAGTACCTAAGTTGTCAATACCAAGAGATTACACTATAATTTACCTGGCTTAGTACCTAAGTTGTCAATACCAAGATATGACACTATAATTTACCAGGCTTAGTACCTAAGTTGTCAATACCAAGAGATTACACTATAATTTACCTGGCTTAGTACCTAAGTTGTCAATACCAAAATATTACACTATAATTTACCTGGCTTAGTACCTCAGTTGTCAATACCAAGAGATTACACTACAATTTACCTGGCTTAGCACCTAAGTTGTCAATACCAAGAGATTACACTACAATTTACCTGGCTTAGTACCTAAGTTGTCAATACCAAGAGATTACACTACAATTTACCAGGCTTAGTAACTAAGTTGTCAATACCAAGAGATTACACTATAATTTACCTGGCTTAGTACCTAAGTTGTCAATACCAAGAGATTACACTATAATTTACCTGGCTTAGTACCTAAGTTATCAATACCAAGAGATTACACTATAATTTACCTGGCTTAGTACCTAAGTTGTCAATACCAAGAGATTACACTATAATTTACCTGGTTTAGTAACTAAGTTGTCAATACCAAGATATTACACTATAATTTACCAGGCTTAGTACCTAAGTTGTCAATACCAAGAGATTACACTATAATTTACCTGGCTTAGTACCTAAGTTGTCAATACCAAAATATTACACTATAATTTACCTGGCTTAGTACCTAAGTTGTCAATACCAAGAGATTACACTATAATTTACCAGGCTTAGTAACTAAGTTATCAATACCAAGATATTACACTATAATTTACCTGGCTTAGTAACTAAGTCGTCAATACCAAGAGATTACACTATAATTTACCAGGCTTAGTAACTAATTTATCAATACCAAGATATTACACTATAATTTACCTGGCTTAGTAACTAAGTTGTCAATACCAAGAGATTACAGTATAATTTACCAGACTTAGTAACTAAGTTGTCAATACCAAGAGATTACACTATAATTTACCAGGCTTAGTAACTAAGTTGTCAATACCAAGAGATTACACTATAATTTACCTGGTTTAGTACCTAAGCTGTCAATACCAAGAGATTACACTATAATTTACCAGGCTTAGTACCTAAGTTGTACTTGGATCATTGAATATATGATTTTTTTTACCTCAATAATTTCTTATCTTACCACTTGGAATGTAACATGGAAAGAAAGGGTTTCCTGTATAAATATTTTGCAAAGGCTCAGAAAACCATGTGGGGGACAATACAAATTTTCATCTGGTTATTAACACATTACAGAAAAAAGTAGGCGTACATAAGAAAGTATTTCCAAAAATGAAAAATGGTGGGTTGAGCTACTGTGATTCAATAAATGTGGCCATATCTCAGCAAATAGAAAAAATAGAAGGTTCTTATTGCAGAGATGCCAACTATTTCAAATGACTAAGCACAATGATTGTAGACAGAGCCCCTACAGATATCGTACAACCACTGGATACTGTTTTGAGTCATCCATGTCTGTGGATCCATCTGTGGCTAAACTGTAAACACTGTTAGTAAGTATGCTTGAAATCATTTTGTCAACTTCACAACCCAACATTTGTACAATGGTTGTAGTTTTGGTTCTAGCACAGCCATATTTTTTCACTATATCAGAGTCTGGGAACATTTTTCTGAATAGATGTCCTGAATGATCGGCTACAGCTAGGGGTAAATTATGAGCAATGACGAATTGCGTGAACATCACTTCTGCATTTATGGTTTCATATTCTGAATTCTTACTCATAAATGTCGTTATCTGCATCATTTTTGTCTTCACCTCAGCCTTTTCTTGGTGATATGCTGATTTTGTATGTCTGGAACAATCGTTTATCCTGCCATGCACCACAGAAAAATCGATGTGACAAACTGTACAAAACGCATGACTGTCACTGAGTTTTGATGCAATGACTGGATATTTTGCACTATACTCTTTCCTAAATTTTTGATTCAAAGTTTTAGTCCTTTTAGATTTGCCAGAAACAAGACAATCTGGTGAACGAGGCCTCTTTTTTTCCATCGTGTAAACGATCGCATTGGTGTTTCTATGCCGCTTTGAAAACGAAAAATACCCATCTATGCGAGCGCTGATTGGCTGACAAGCACTGATGATGTAACTATGGATTCTCCCCAATAACAGAAAAGGAGAAAGAAACTTACCACTGTGCTGGTGACAGAGAGGGAAGAAAGGGGCGATACCCAACAATTATCTCATGCGTAACAAGACCCAGACTCCAGTAGTCAACAGTATAGGAATACCTTTTACTGTGGAACAGTTCAGGGGCCTGTAATGCACAGAACACAGACATAAGACTTAATGCAAAGTATGATGAAAACAATATTTGAGAAATTCTTTTTGTACCTGCTGACATTCAAACACCAAATTTAATAGTTCTAATCTGACCATCTCTTTTTATTAACTTTTCAAAAATATTATATTAGATTTAAAATTTGCTATTACATAATTCAACCAGTTTTTTAAATCATTGAGTATTTTTACAAAATAAGAGATCAGAAATAGCTAGTATGAGAAGTGTTTGAAATTCAAATTGAAAATCTTTCAACTATCAGTTCTGGATTTAGGAATGTGATGGGAGACCCCTTTTACTGCATGAAAACCAATTATTCACCTAGTCACATGGAATGAGTAAAGTTCTCATTTTACATCTACAGTGTTCTCTTGTGACACACACTTATCGTAAACCCTTTATAATAAAAACTCAATGTTTACAAGTGGTATAGTAGCTGTTGATATTTTTTATCAATACAAGCTTGAAATCTGAATGGTAAGAGTACCTTTAGATAAAATCATTCAAAAAACTCTTGCACAAAGTACAAACAAGAACCTGTACAGAAAACTTTTACTCAATACTAGGTATTTTGAAGAATTAGAAAGATTATTATAGGAAGCACTTTAACATCACCAAAACAGAAACAAATAATCTAGAATGTCTTCAAGAAAACTACCTCATCATCTTTCCCTCCATAGACTAAACTACAACCTGCATACACTGTGGAAGTAACAGAATAATAACAGTTTATGTATATATATATAACTGATTCACTCCTAAATTATATGCATAAAAAAAGGAAATTTTTTGTGTTAGTGTTCTAAACTGACAGTGAAATGAAAACTTCTAAGATAAAGTACTTCCACAAAAAATTATTTCCATCAGAAAATAAACACCTAAAATAAAAATACAAAAAGATAAAAAGGATTTAATAAGATGTCTGATAACTCTTCATTATAAACAATCTTATAAGTAGCTTGTTTTAAATTAAAT